>NC_069138.1:53862757-54162757 GCF_026914265.1 Mya arenaria
CCTTATTATTTTTTTTTTGCTTAGGGTACGTAGGTCAAATGTCAAGATCATGGAAACTTGAGAACCATTGTGTAACAAAAATATAATTTATTAGGTTAAATTACATTATATTTACCCAATGTAATTAATATCATGTTTCATAATTTTGGAATGGTCAAATACCCCATTTTGGGGGAATAGTTGTTCATTATAATTTCTTCAATATTTGAATATAATTTAAGCTTACTTTGCAGACTTGTCAGTCTAGAATTAGGCGTCAATGTTCTCTTTTTGTATGTACATTTTGTCTTTTTTCAATGAATAAATGTTTTAATTAAAGATATTTTAGTTCACTTTTCTGAATTTGTTGTTTTCTCTTAACTCTGGCTGGTCATACTTAATCTGGTCAGTAGGTTGAGTTGCAACGCAATTCAGAAGGGTTAAAGGTCACTTTGTACCATTTTGCATTAAAGTGACCCTCTTATTCAAAATGTATACACAAGCATGTATAACAAACATCAATATTGACTGATAACCTTTAACTTCTTACTAATATAATGCAT
The DNA here is from genome assembly GCF_026914265.1 of Mya arenaria. Taxonomy (NCBI): domain Eukaryota; kingdom Metazoa; phylum Mollusca; class Bivalvia; order Myida; family Myidae; genus Mya; species Mya arenaria. The sequence continues at coordinate 53,863,300 of NC_069138.1, forward strand.
TTATAGAAAAAATAAATATTACTGATAACAGATGTAACCCTGTATTAAATAACAAAACGCAAAATATTAAATGATTGGTGAATGCTTTAAGATTTACTGAGATCTAATATAGCCCCATAAGGTGAAAATATCGCACATTTCTTTCAAATTAACTCGGTATCCTTCATAAGAACAATTGTTTTCGACATTTATCAATCCTTTTTGGAATATTAAAACAATAGTATTAATTGTGTAAATCTTATTTGGGAGTAAGAGTGCAGCTTTAAGTAAAGTTCCATAACTCCTCTTTTCAAGGTTTCAGTTTTCTATGCTTACTACACTGCAGTTGGAAGTTGCATCCATAATAAAGTTTCAGTTTTTTATCCTTTCCATTTGATGTAAAACAAGGATCCCCAAGCTTGACTGGGATGTTGGGCTTCACCGTAGATCACCCCTATTGTTTTGATGTAATCAGTTCAAAGGTCAATGTCACAGTGACCTTGAACGTGAAAAGCTTGTCCTAGTGATAACTTGACAATGTCTGCATCTATGGTCCTCAAACTCAGAGAAAAGTTGGGCGTTACCAGTAGATGACCCCTATCCAAAGGTCAGGTAACAATGCCATTGAAAAAAGTCATAATGAGTGCCCGGTGATAACTTGACGTAGAGATTGGCCCTGATCTTATTAATTTTGAGGTCATAAGGTCAAAGGTTTATGTCGCAGTGCCATGAATACGAAAACCTTGTCTGATTTGATAATTCAAATTTACGTCCTAATTACTTATTTCCTGCTGCCAGAAGTATCATTCATAATCACAACTGAATTGTACCTACTGCCGTCATACTTTTGAATGCCTGTAGTCATAATTTTTAAACTACCTTGTAGGCATCTAATGTAAATGACTAATCAGTTGACACTTCGGTCCGTATATTATTCAATTGTCCAAATAAACCTTACAACATGGCGTTCGGGGGGGGGGGGGGCAAATGTTTGACAACATATCTTGTTTAAGTCAAAGAAACCCCCTGGTGTATATGTGGTGAACCTGAACCATTTCTCATAACCTGATTGACTGCAACCTCTTCTGTGCTGAAAGGGAAAAAATGTTCCCCGGACTCCACACACTTTGACCAGCCCAATTGCGTTCATAACCAGATAATGACATCAGTCCCGCAATTTATTCCTTAAATAATTAATATATATGTTTTTTTGTACGTCCTTTTATTTTTATATTATTTTAAAAATTTAGACTTATCGACTTTGTCCCTGCAGTTTTCATTGTATATATACATCTTAAACGGCTAATTGACTGTCGAAGGTCAAATAGCAAAACTCATTGACAAAAAATAATTTTAACTGTAATCCTGGGTTGGTATTTAATGTTGACTTCATTGGATATAAAATATTTTGCGTGTGAAGTTAGCGACCAACTGCGTGAAGTTAGCAGCCTAGCGCCCAAGTGGCGTGAAGTTAGCGGCCTAGCGACCAACTGCCGTGAAGTTAGCAAATTGGCTACCTGACACCTAGCGGCCGAATTGTACTCTGAAAACCATGTTAATTATTTTTTTTAAATTTGAGATTAACATCCTGCATCGATTATGAACATTTATAAAAAAAAATCGATTAAGCTGTCCAGCGGCTTAGCGCCTAGCGACCTTGCGGCGTGAAGTAAGCGGCCGGGAGGCCTATAATTGTTTTCTATTTCAAAGCATAAATTAATGTTTTTATAGCACAAATTATCTTTAGCATTTTTTCTCTCCAAAAGTCGATCAAGCGGCCTAGCGGCATAAAGTTACGGTCTGACAGCCTAGCGGCATAACATTTTTTTTTCAAAGCATTTTCATGCGTTTTTTTTCAAACAATGCTAGAATAATATGTTTTATTCATAAATTAACATACTGAAGCGATTATCAACATTTTCCCAAAAAGCTAATCAAGCAGTCCAGCGGCTTACGGCGTGAAGTTAGCTGGCTGGCGGACTAGCAGCTTGGTGTTCTATATTGTTTTCTATTTCAAACTTTTTTAATGCTTTTTCTTTTCAAACGATGCTAAATTAATCCTATAGCGATTATAAGCATTTTCATAAAAAGTCGATCTAGCAGCTCAAAATTGTTTTCTATTCAAAAGCATTTTTTATGCTTTTTTCTTTAAACAATACATTGTAAACATGCTTTCTATGCACAAATTATCAGTCTTGAGCTGACGTGTTCCGAATGAGTTTCTATACATGAACTCCAGCTACGCTCGCTCATGGTGAAGAGATCTAGTCTGCTTGTCAGGGGAGATCACTGCGTAGGATATTGGAAATAATATGTTTAAATGAAATATCAAGTTAAACATTTGTTATCATAGATATTTGAATATTTTGTTCTTGTAACACAGCAGAAGGAAATTAAAAGAAACAACATGATTATTTATTTTTTTATTGATCATTGAAGCAAATTTTAAATATTTTGATAAAAATGAAATAAGTATATATAATTAGCGTAAAAATGAATGACAATTAAAATAGAATAACAAAATCACAGTTAATATGTTAACTCATATTGGAGAACTGACCTATTTATTTATTTTTGATTCATATTGACCCTTTACAATTGATTATAGTACATAACAGCCAATATGTGAACATTATATGGAGCTTTTGTCATTGTACACATAAACATTATACGCATTTAACACTGTCAAATAATAGGTAACACTCCAATACGTGTTCAGGACTTACATAGTGATATTATTCACTTACACACGATACTATGTAAAAATCTTGTGCCATGTTATTATGTATATGTTTATTAAAACGACTTATCAAGGAAAATTAAGTAAGTCCTTATTGACAAGGAAAATATGTTACACAAACACACTTTTAAATAAAGAGTTATAGTTTCCTTTGAAAATGCCATTAGTTTTTAGTGAAAAAAACAACAGCATCACTATTTGGTTTGAAAATACAAATGTTTTTTTTTATCGAAAATGTAACTATGTCTTTTAAAAATGCAGACTTATGTTTGAAAACGCGAGTCGAATGAACAATTCTTTCTTTTGAAAATGCTAGTAGATGTTTGAAAATATACTTATTTGTATTGGAAATGTATGAATAGTTTATGAGTTCAACGCTATTTTTTTATTGAAATTTTGTATTTCTGTCACATGAAAAGTCGTTCTAATAACACATACAATTATGTATCCCGATAGAATAAATGTAAAACACAACATATTGTTGACTGAAATGGAAAATGCATGGTTCCTTCAAATTCGCTCTTTTGACATAAAGATATATATCATAAAACTCATACATTCGATCACAAATTCCACATTCGTGATATCAAAGCACACACATTAGTACAAATTTTACAGAGCTGAAATTTGAAAATACTTCAAATATATACCCTAGCATGTTCGCTATATTTAGAGTACCAATGAACTTAAAAGAAAAATACAACATATGTTGGGATATCATTCTTACATGAAGTGAAACACTTAAATATCTTGTAGAAAATCACACACATAAATAACATGTTTATATACACCAATGATATTGTTTTTTTCGTAACAAAAGGACCAATTATTTAGTATTTTTTAAACAGCAGTAAAATAATGACGAAAATACTTATTACAGACATGAAACCCTTTGTCATATCACCAGTTATAATGCCTTGATAAAGTCTGGCTAAGAATTTAAACTTCTGTCAATGTATGAAACTAATAGTTTCACCAAAACTGTTATACATGTAGTTCATTTAATCCATTGAAATAGAATAATTGCAAGGAATGTACATACACAACTCTTGGTAGATTCCTAAGTTAATACATGTGAAATGCAAATGACAATAGTAAAGACTTACCGAGTTATTGCTAAAGTACAAATTATACAACGCACAGCTTATACTTTGAAAATACCGAGAAAGGGCAACATTTTTCAATTATGGATTTAAAGACGTGCGTAATGGATCAGCAATAAAGTGTTCAAAACATTTTGGAATAATTAACATGAAAGGGAAGGGCCATTACTCCGATAGAGCAATGGGTATCTTTGATCACAAACTCACAGGTACCCTTGATGGCAGTAGAAGGTTTGTTACATTACTTGTCTTGTCGCTACTCAAGAAAGTGATAGTTTTACCAGCTTTTTGTTAACCGTTCTCATGATTTTATGAATATTATTACCGTTCAACGTGAACGAGGATCTCATTACCATTCACCTGGACAGAGTTTATAACACACATACATTGATATGTAGCATTCAGAAAGTAGTTGGCGCGTGCATGTTTATATGTGGTTCATAACACACATACCTTGATGACATACCATTTAGAAAGTAGTTTTTGCGAAGTGCGTTCATAACACACAAACCGGATGACGTACAATTCAGACATTAGTTGGCGCTTGCCTGTACTAGTAGCGTCCGTACTCTTTATTACCTTTTTTGCCATAACGTATACATGTACACAGTTTACATAACAGTCATTTTGTATTGAGCATCATGAGACTGGAATAGTTTTTTTGTGAATCTAAATCTAAGGAATGTCTCTACCATACGATAAAACATATTCTACAGTTAAATAATGAAGTAAAACAATTACCAGCAACAATCAATAATAATAAACTGCAAATGTACAGAACAGTTACCAAATTTTAACGAATAAAATAACAGAGCTGTATATACCTAATATTGTACAAAACATGAACAATGGTAGTACTGGTTTGTTACACTTTTGAAATGCAGTGTGAAAGTGTCATTTGTTTTATTTTAGATTTGCTGCAATGTTCATTATAACCACACATCGGCTTACTAGTAACAGTACACATGTTTGTTATATATTCTTCGATATTGCACATTTTTAATAAGCTTTCAGAGTCATTTGAAGAGAATTAAACTAGAAGCCGCAATTACATAGTCTCTATTTTTAGTTTAAACAAATACCACAAACTATTGTAAAACCAGTAAGACCAGCCTCACGAAATTTTGGAAGGCAAAGGAACTGGTATATTCTGATTTCTGAACATATTTTCCAGCTTATATTTACTGGTTAGGGTAATTAGATAAAACACATATTTGCTTTAGCATACACATACATATATAAGTATAAATAGGAATCGATCTCACTTAATCACAGTGTAGTTATTTAATGACAGAGTAATAAGAGTCATGTTAATCCTAACTTAGATCCGTAATCATTGAAATAAACACTATATACACTCTAATTATTAAATGTAAACGTCGACTGAACTACATTATTGTCATATATGTAAACAAAATACTGATTGAAGACTATGTATTAGCAAAACATTAAAGCATACATTAACACCAGTCATCATCGTCCTCGTCCGAGTCATTATTTGTCAATGGCGCATTGCTATCACTGCGTAACTCCATCTTCTCCGACCTCCTCCTCCGCTTGTTGTAACCGTTGGAACATCAACGGAGTTGCGCGGGTGATCTAGGGCCGTGGCCTCCATTTTCAGGATGCATGGGGTTCATATGAAGATTTTCTTGCGACCGCCCATGCGACCTATCGCCACGCCCCCTTGTCACTGAACCCCCACCCACCAGCCTATTTGATTTCGTCAAAACTCCTACTAGGCGTGGTGTCCTATATTTGATTCGTCAATATTCCTATTTGCATGGTGTCTAGTTCTTTCGTGATTTCGCGCACGATTTAAATCCGGGGAATGTCTTGAAGAATTATTCATTTGATCACTAGGTGGCACATTTGTCTTCTACTATAGTTTCCCGGGAGTGACCTAGTTTGACCGGGTCTATCGCGCGGATCACTGATTTTATTTAAATTGTTTCTCTCAGTTGACTATACGGCTCAGGGCGGCCTAATTTACCTGGCGGAGGAACATTTGTGGCACGGGTGCAATGTTCAGTTTAGGTTTATGTGTTGGCGAGGTATTAAGTCGCGGAAAGTTAATGCTCCCGGACTTTGTGATGCTGGGGAACCGTTGGAGAAGGCATTACACGCGGCATATTCTCTTTGAGCTTAGGTTGAGCAAGGTTCAGCGAAGAAGCTTAGTTACTTGAACGGGAGGCATTGGTAGCTTCCTGGTTGATCTCTTGGTGGAGTATTAACCGGACTGGCCACTGGGCTAGGGCTTCGTGACCGGTCCGTCAGATTTGATCCACCGTAGTACTCGTTCATGGAGTGGATGAAGGGGTGGGATTGGGACGGGGATCGTGACCTGGTTTCTAAGGAGGTGGATCTATACATTTCGGAGCGCTTCCGGGGCTGTGGGCTAGGTAGGGGAGAGCCCATTACGTGATGTTGGGGAATCAACGGGGGCCGTTTCACTCGCGGTCTGCTCCTCAGCTGTGGTGAATTCGAATGCTGAGCTGTCTTCGTGTCGAACAGTTGCTAAAGAAATAAAAAAAGTATTCATTTAAAAACAGATAACATGCTATTGGAATTGTCTCCTGAGGCAGCAACATGTCGAAACAAAATGTTTGTCCTGCAAGGTAATTAACGCGACGATGATTGTCTTTCGATCATTGAATTTACCAATTAAAGGAATCATAGTTCGTCAATAAATACTAGCACATGGTGGTATAATCCAATTGATTATTTTGACCACCTCTTTTAAACAACTTCCCTCCGTAAAGCGACAGTAGGAGTGAGGCTGTCATTCGCGTCATGGTTATTCAAATACGGTGGACAGAGGCAAACTATGCAATACTCAACAAGTTCATGATTTTAAGAACCACTTTACATCCGAAAGGACGGAAAGCCAAATAAAAAGAAATATAAGAATTTAATTGGCCTTCATGTTTATGGTCAAGGGAACAACTTTAATGTCTGTATAAAGCATTTCAGCTATTATCAATGGATGCAAACCTTTATGTTTACGTCTTTCATGCTCGGCAATTTCATGAGCTGCTCGCAAATGTTGGCCACGGCAGAAGCAAACCCAACGTCCATCATACTACGGCGAGGTGAGGTTGACCTCCGAAGGGACCAGGGGAGGTCGACGGGGATTCAAAGGGCTCCGATGGTTGAGGATAGGAGACTGGGGCTAACAGGGGTTGGAGGGAGGGAAGGGGTCGGGCGACCCGTCTCTGAAGGGGGTCGGACAATACGCGGCCAGCATGCTCGGGGCGCAGTCCTTGTGAGAAATCACGTCTGTCTAGAGACTGGAAAAAGAAAATTATATGCTTCATAAATAAACTGAATTTGTAATTTATGTTACAACATATTGTATATCAAACTGGAAAACAAAAAAAAGAACAATCTTAATTCAGTTCGAAATGACGTGTTTTATTTTATATATTTCTTTTAAAGGTTAACAAATTTGAATACTAAGAGTTCAAAGATTGTTATAATGTGATTATATATATTGAAACCAAAAATGATATCAAACTAGCTACCTACACCAACTAAAGTAACTTGACAGAGATTGCAAACCATTGCTTCTGCTAAACACCAAATGCACATACAACTATTATAATTATTTTCTTAACTGGATACTCTCTGAGAACTGTGACATAGTAAAAAACTAAAAAAAACTCACATTTTGGAAAACCTTGTATTTAGTAGAATGTCGTTTCGTGTATAAAAGACTTTTAAATTTATAAACGCACATACGATATTAAAAAAGAGAAATATACCCATATTAAGAGTCAATTTATAAATAATCAAGAACAAACAAATGCATTGCCACTGTTGATTACCGATTGGGGAGTTGAGAACTGATTGGGAGTTGAAGAAATGATTGGAGTTGAAGAAATGATTGGGAGTTGATGAACTGATTGGAGTTGTGAATGTTGGATGAAGAATTATTGGAGTTGATGAAACGATTGGGTGTTGAGACACATTGGAGTTGATGAAACGATTGGGAGTTGATTAAACATTGGCAGATGAATCACGATTGGAGTTGATGAAACGATTGGGAGTTGATTAAACATTGCAGATGATGACACGATTGGAGTTGATGAAACGACTGGGAGTTGATGAAACATTGGCAGTGATGACACGATGGTAGTTGACTCCCTATATTATCTTTAATAAATGAGTAATTAACCGAATGTAAGAGGAGTATTCAGATCACAGAAGAAAAGACTGATTTATAGTCTTCCTTTTCCATGAAAAACAAGATCGCATACAATTAAAACAATACATGTGTTTTTATCGTGAAACAAATATGACATATGAACGACACCTTAACGCATGATTTCACACCCAGAACACCTCCATGTTTACCAATCACCATTGACGATTACGAAGGAACCTGACCCATTACTATAATAACCTGGATTGATCTGACACAATGTAAATGCTTGATGTGTCGAATCAGGAACAGTAATTTCGTCGTCATCTTGCGAGTACGAACTATTCACATGCCGTGGAGACCTCCATAATGGATATAGCGTATCTTCGTATGCATGCGTATTTAAGCATAACTCCATAATGGATATAACGTTATCCATACTCGTTATAGCGAGACTGTCATATGGATGTAAGAAAGGCATTATGCATGCATAAGGCATTAATCCATACTAAATATAGCGAGACTGTCGTATGAATGCATGTACGGCGTTAATCAATACTAATATACGAGTCTGTCGTATGAATGCATGTTAGGCATTAATCCATACTAAATACATGTATAGCGAGTCTTGTCGTATGAATGCATGTACGGCATTAATCCATACTAAATATAGCGAGTCTGTCGTATGAATGTACCGGTATGTACGGCATTAATCCATACTAAATACATGTATAGCGAGTCTGTCATATGAATGTATGTAGGGCATTAATCAATACTAAATATGCGAGACTGTCGTATGAATGTATTGTAAGGCATTAATCCATACTAAATAAAGCCATAACCCTAACCCTAACCCTAACCCTAACCCTAACCCTAACCCTAACCCTAACCCTAACCCTAACCCTAACCCTAACCCTAACCCTAACCCTAACCCTAACCCTAACCCTAACCCTAACCCTAACCCTAACCCTAACCCTAACCCTAACCCTAACCCTAACCCTAACCCTAACCCTAACCCTAACCCTAACCCTAACCCTAACCCTAACCCTAACCCTAACCCTAACCCTAACCCTAACCCTAACCCTAACCCTAACCCTAACCCTAACCCTAACCCTAACCCTAACCCTAACCCTAACCCTAACCCTAACCCTAACCCTAACCCTAACCCTAACCCTAACCCTAACCCTAACCCTAACCCTAACCCTAACCCTAACCCTAACCCTAACCCTAACCCTAACCCTAACCCTAACCCTAACCCTAACCCTAACCCTAACCCTAACCCTAACCCTAACCCTAACCCTAACCCTAACCCTAACCCTAACCCTAACCCTAACCCTAACCCTAACCCTAACCCTAACCCTAACCCTAACCCTAACCCTAACCCTAACCCTAACCCTAACCCTAACCCTAACCCTAACCCTAACCCTAACCCTAACCCTAACCCTAACCCTAACCCTAACCCTAACCCTAACCCTAACCCTAACCCTAACCCTAACCCTAACCCTAACCCTAACCCTAACCCTAACCCTAACCCTAACCCTAACCCTAACCCTAACCCTAACCCTAACCCTAACCCTAACCCTAACCCTAACCCTAACCCTAACCCTAACCCTAACCCTAACCCTAACCCTAACCCTAACCCTAACCCTAACCCTAACCCTAACCCTAACCCTAACCCTAACCCTAACCCTAACCCTAACCCTAACCCTAACCCTAACCCTAACCCTAACCCTAACCCTAACCCTAACCCTAACCCTAACCCTAACCCTAACCCTAACCCTAACCCTAACCCTAACCCTAACCCTAACCCTAACCCTAACCCTAACCCTAACCCTAACCCTAACCCTAACCCTAACCCTAACCCTAACCCTAACCCTAACCCTAACCCTAACCCTAACCCTAACCCTAACCCTAACCCTAACCCTAACCCTAACCCTAACCCTAACCCTAACCCTAACCCTAACCCTAACCCTAACCCTAACCCTAACCCTAACCCTAACCCTAACCCTAACCCTAACCCTAACCCTAACCCTAACCCTAACCCTAACCCTAACCCTAACCCTAACCCTAACCCTAACCCTAACCCTAACCCTAACCCTAACCCTAACCCTAACCCTAACCCTAACCCTAACCCTAACCCTAACCCTAACCCTAACCCTAACCCTAACCCTAACCCTAACCCTAACCCTAACCCTAACCCTAACCCTAACCCTAACCCTAACCCTAACCCTAACCCTAACCCTAACCCTAACCCTAACCCTAACCCTAACCCTAACCCTAACCCTAACCCTAACCCTAACCCTAACCCTAACCCTAACCCTAACCCTAACCCTAACCCTAACCCTAACCCTAACCCTAACCCTAACCCTAACCCTAACCCTAACCCTAACCCTAACCCTAACCCTAACCCTAACCCTAACCCTAACCCTAACCCTAACCCTAACCCTAACCCTAACCCTAACCCTAACCCTAACCCTAACCCTAACCCTAACCCTAACCCTAACCCTAACCCTAACCCTAACCCTAACCCTAACCCTAACCCTAACCCTAACCCTAACCCTAACCCTAACCCTAACCCTAACCCTAACCCTAACCCTAACCCTAACCCTAACCCTAACCCTAACCCTAACCCTAACCCTAACCCTAACCCTAACCCTAACCCTAACCCTAACCCTAACCCTAACCCTAACCCTAACCCTAACCCTAACCCTAACCCTAACCCTAACCCTAACCCTAACCCTAACCCTAACCCTAACCCTAACCCTAACCCTAACCCTAACCCTAACCCTAACCCTAACCCTAACCCTAACCCTAACCCTAACCCTAACCCTAACCCTAACCCTAACCCTAACCCTAACCCTAACCCTAACCCTAACCCTAACCCTAACCCTAACCCTAACCCTAACCCTAACCCTAACCCTAACCCTAACCCTAACCCTAACCCTAACCCTAACCCTAACCCTAACCCTAACCCTAACCCTAACCCTAACCCTAACCCTATCCCTAACCCTAACCCTAACCCTAACCCTAACCCTAACCCTAACCCTAACCCTAACCCTAACCCTAACCCTAACCCTAACCCTAACCCTAACCCTAACCCTAACCCTAACCCTAACCCTAACCCTAACCCTAACCCTAACCCTAACCCTAACCCTAACCCTAACCCTAACCCTAACCCTAACCCTAACCCTAACCCTAACCCTAACCCTAACCCTAACCCTAACCCTAACCCTAACCCTAACCCTAACCCTAACCCTAACCCTAACCCTAACCCTAACCCTAACCCTAACCCTAACCCTAACCCTAACCCTAACCCTAACCCTAACCCTAACCCTAACCCTAACCCTAACCCTAACCCTAACCCTAACCCTAACCCTAACCCTAACCCTAACCCTAACCCTAACCCTAACCCTAACCCTAACCCTAACCCTAACCCTAACCCTAACCCTAACCCTAACCCTAACCCTAACCCTAACCCTAACCCTAACCCTAACCCTAACCCTAACCCTAACCCTAACCCTAACCCTAACCCTAACCCTAACCCTAACCCTAACCCTAACCCTAACCCTAACCCTAACCCTAACCCTAACCCTAACCCTAACCCTAACCCTAACCCTAACCCTAACCCTAACCCTAACCCTAACCCTAACCCTAACCCTAACCCTAACCCTAACCCTAACCCTAACCCTAACCCTAACCCTAACCCTAACCCTAACCCTAACCCTAACCCTAACCCTAACCCTAACCCTAACCCTAACCCTAACCCTAACCCTAACCCTAACCCTAACCCTAACCCTAACCCTAACCCTAACCCTAACCCTAACCCTAACCCTAACCCTAACCCTAACCCTAACCCTAACCCTAACCCTAACCCTAACCCTAACCCTAACCCTAACCCTAACCCTAACCCTAACCCTAACCCTAACCCTAACCCTAACCCTAACCCTAACCCTAACCCTAACCCTAACCCTAACCCTAACCCTAACCCTAACCCTAACCCTAACCCTAACCCTAACCCTAACCCTAACCCTAACCCTAACCCTAACCCTAACCCTAACCCTAACCCTAACCCTAACCCTAACCCTAACCCTAACCCTAACCCTAACCCTAACCCTAACCCTAACCCTAACCCTAACCCTAACCCTAACCCTAACCCTAACCCTAACCCTAACCCTAACCCTAACCCTAACCCTAACCCTAACCCTAACCCTAACCCTAACCCTAACCCTAACCCTAACCCTAACCCTAACCCTAACCCTAACCCTAACCCTAACCCTAACCCTAACCCTAACCCTAACCCTAACCCTAACCCTAACCCTAACCCTAACCCTAACCCTAACCCTAACCCTAACCCTAACCCTAACCCTAACCCTAACCCTAACCCTAACCCTAACCCTAACCCTAACCCTAACCCTAACCCTAACCCTAACCCTAACCCTAACCCTAACCCTAACCCTAACCCTAACCCTAACCCTAACCCTAACCCTAACCCTAACCCTAACCCTAACCCTAACCCTAACCCTAACCCTAACCCTAACCCTAACCCTAACCCTAACCCTAACCCTAACCCTAACCCTAACCCTAACCCTAACCCTAACCCTAACCCTAACCCTAACCCTAACCCTAACCCTAACCCTAACCCTAACCCTAACCCTAACCCTAACCCTAACCCTAACCCTAACCCTAACCCTAACCCTAACCCTAACCCTAACCCTAACCCTAACCCTAACCCTAACCCTAACCCTAACCCTAACCCTAACCCTAACCCTAACCCTAACCCTAACCCTAACCCTAACCCTAACCCTAACCCTAACCCTAACCCTAACCCTAACCCTAACCCTAACCCTAACCCTAACCCTAACCCTAACCCTAACCCTAACCCTAACCCTAACCCTAACCCTAACCCTAACCCTAACCCTAACCCTAACCCTAACCCTAACCCTAACCCTAACCCTAACCCTAACCCTAACCCTAACCCTAACCCTAACCCTAACCCTAACCCTAACCCTAACCCTAACCCTAACCCTAACCCTAACCCTAACCCTAACCCTAACCCTAACCCTAACCCTAACCCTAACCCTAACCCTAACCCTAACCCTAACCCTAACCCTAACCCTAACCCTAACCCTAACCCTAACCCTAACCCTAACCCTAACCCTAACCCTAACCCTAACCCTAACCCTAACCCTAACCCTAACCCTAACCCTAACCCTAACCCTAACCCTAACCCTAACCCTAACCCTAACCCTAACCCTAACCCTAACCCTAACCCTAACCCTAACCCTAACCCTAACCCTAACCCTAACCCTAACCCTAACCCTAACCCTAACCCTAACCCTAACCCTAACCCTAACCCTAACCCTAACCCTAACCCTAACCCTAACCCTAACCCTAACCCTAACCCTAACCCTAACCCTAACCCTAACCCTAACCCTAACCCTAACCCTAACCCTAACCCTAACCCTAACCCTAACCCTAACCCTAACCCTAACCCTAACCCTAACCCTAACCCTAACCCTAACCCTAACCCTAACCCTAACCCTAACCCTAACCCTAACCCTAACCCTAACCCTAACCCTAACCCTAACCCTAACCCTAACCCTAACCCTAACCCTAACCCTAACCCTAACCCTAACCCTAACCCTAACCCTAACCCTAACCCTAACCCTAACCCTAACCCTAACCCTAACCCTAACCCTAACCCTAACCCTAACCCTAACCCTAACCCTAACCCTAACCCTAACCCTAACCCTAACCCTAACCCTAACCCTAACCCTAACCCTAACCCTAACCCTAACCCTAACCCTAACCCTAACCCTAACCCTAACCCTAACCCTAACCCTAACCCTAACCCTAACCCTAACCCTAACCCTAACCCTAACCCTAACCCTAACCCTAACCCTAACCCTAACCCTAACCCTAACCCTAACCCTAACCCTAACCCTAACCCTAACCCTAACCCTAACCCTAACCCTAACCCTAACCCTAACCCTAACCCTAACCCTAACCCTAACCCTAACCCTAACCCTAACCCTAACCCTAACCCTAACCCTAACCCTAACCCTAACCCTAACCCTAACCCTAACCCTAACCCTAACCCTAACCCTAACCCTAACCCTAACCCTAACCCTAACCCTAACCCTAACCCTAACCCTAACCCTAACCCTAACCCTAACCCTAACCCTAACCCTAACCCTAACCCTAACCCTAACCCTAACCCTAACCCTAACCCTAACCCTAACCCTAACCCTAACCCTAACCCTAACCCTAACCCTAACCCTAACCCTAACCCTAACCCTAACCCTAACCCTAACCCTAACCCTAACCCTAACCCTAACCCTAACCCTAACCCTAACCCTAACCCTAACCCTAACCCTAACCCTAACCCTAACCCTAACCCTAACCCTAACCCTAACCCTAACCCTAACCCTAACCCTAACCCTAACCCTAACCCTAACCCTAACCCTAACCCTAACCCTAACCCTAACCCTAACCCTAACCCTAACCCTAACCCTAACCCTAACCCTAACCCTAACCCTAACCCTAACCCTAACCCTAACCCTAACCCTAACCCTAACCCTAACCCTAACCCTAACCCTAACCCTAACCCTAACCCTAACCCTAACCCTAACCCTAACCCTAACCCTAACCCTAACCCTAACCCTAACCCTAACCCTAACCCTAACCCTAACCCTAACCCTAACCCTAACCCTAACCCTAACCCTAACCCTAACCCTAACCCTAACCCTAACCCTAACCCTAACCCTAACCCTAACCCTAACCCTAACCCTAACCCTAACCCTAACCCTAACCCTAACCCTAACCCTAACCCTAACCCTAACCCTAACCCTAACCCTAACCCTAACCCTAACCCTAACCCTAACCCTAACCCTAACCCTAACCCTAACCCTAACCCTAACCCTAACCCTAACCCTAACCCTAACCCTAACCCTAACCCTAACCCTAACCCTAACCCTAACCCTAACCCTAACCCTAACCCTAACCCTAACCCTAACCCTAACCCTAACCCTAACCCTAACCCTAACCCTAACCCTAACCCTAACCCTAACCCTAACCCTAACCCTAACCCTAACCCTAACCCTAACCCTAACCCTAACCCTAACCCTAACCCTAACCCTAACCCTAACCCTAACCCTAACCCTAACCCTAACCCTAACCCTAACCCTAACCCTAACCCTAACCCTAACCCTAACCCTAACCCTAACCCTAACCCTAACCCTAACCCTAACCCTAACCCTAACCCTAACCCTAACCCTAACCCTAACCCTAACCCTAACCCTAACCCTAACCCTAACCCTAACCCTAACCCTAACCCTAACCCTAACCCTAACCCTAACCCTACCCATTTTGGATATTTTTTTCTCCTTATATCTATTATTTATATATACAATGCTTACATATCCATGTAGGTATTTCTAATACCTATCGAATGCAGTTAAATTTATTGAAATATCTTTATTTTTTAGGGAGAAATCATTTGTCAAAGTAGGCCAAGGGACCCAAAACGACAGTATCAAAATATAGCACAACAAGGGAAGTAACTCGAAAACGCGACGGAGTATGAGTTATCGGCCATGACATATTATATAGATGTCAAATACCTACAACCTCACCAACTTTCATCCATATAAGGTAAAAATTGACAACTATTTTACACTATACTTAAATATCTGGAAAATGACGAAACCCCCCAAACCCCAAATTTGGAAATAATTAATCCCCTGCCCATATTTGGATATATATTAAAGATATGACATTTACTTATAAGTATACCAAAGTAGTGAAGGCGCTATGTCCATAAATAAAAATTTGGTGACCATATTAGGAAACGACCACTATATGAATGACCATATTTTTACTAATAAAATGTAAGGGCTATAACTCTGACAGTATGTCTGGATAACCTCCCCCTGTCTAAAAAATATTAATTCCCCTTTGTAAGTCCCATAATTAGTCATCCAGGGGGAGATAAAAAATATGCCCAGCGTCTTCCAGTTTTGCCCCTCATTTTCCAGATATGCCCCACAAACTCCAGACTTAAACCCACATTTTCCAGAAATGACCCACAAAGTCCAAAATGACCCCCTGTTTTCCAGAAAAAGTATAACCCTAACCCTAACCCTAACCCTAACCCTAACCCTAACCCTAACCCTAACCCTAACCCTAACCCTAACCCTAACCCTAACCCTAACCCTAACCCTAACCCTAACCCTAACCCTAATCCTAGTTTGACGGGAATATGCAGTCCGAAACGGGAATATGCAGTCCCGGACTGCATATTCCCGTTTCAACCAAAATCCTATTTGCGGCCTCATTCTGCAGGTGAAAAGGCCACCGTTAAGCAAATTGCCCCTGTTTATAGCAAAGGCCACCATTGAACAAAATGCAGCTACTCATCAATTGCCGTTGTAGAGCAAATTGCCCCTGTTTCGCAAAGGCCACCATTGAGCAGAATGCCCCTGTTTCGCAAAGGCCACCGTTAAGCAAATTGCCCCTGTTTCGCAAAGGCCACCATTGAACAAATTGCCGCTATTCATCAAATGCCATTGTAGAGCAAATTGACAAACACTGAGCCATGTCCTATCACAGCTTTGCAGACAGCCTGACAGACAGACAGACAGACAGACAGACAGACAGACAGACAGACAGACAGACAGACAGATAGACAGACAGACAGACAGACAGACAGACAGACAGACAGAATAAACCACAGGAGGCAAGCATGTTAAAAAAAAATCGTTTTTTTTTTTTTTTTTTTTTTTTTTTTTTTTTAAGTGTTTTGCCAAACATGAGTTAAGTATACTATACAAATATGTTCACTAATGTCCTACGATGATTTTGGAATGTACGCTGGATGCGCTTTTTTTTTTTTATAAAATCTATGTCCGTAACCCTGGCCTAACCCTAGGTGTATTTTGCTTTTAAAATAAATTGCCTGCCTGCCAACTGTTAGCTGGCTGTCAATTGCCAGCTGGCTGCCAACTGTTAGCTGTTAACAGGCTGCCAGCTGGCTTCCAACTGTTAGCTGGCTGCCAATTGCCAGCTGGCAGCCGTACACAAGGCGGCTGCCAAAGGTCGAGCTAGGCTCTTCATGGCTAAGTTTAAAGTGGCTGCCAACTGTTAGCTGGCTGTCAATTGCCAGCTGGCTGCCAACTGTTAGCTGTTAACAGGCTGCCAGCTGGCTGCCAGCTGTTAGCTGGCTGCCAATTGCCAGCTTGCAGCCGTACACAAGGCGGCTGCCAAAGGTCGAGCTAGGCTCTTCATGGCTAAGTTTAAAGTGGCTGCCAATTGTCAGCCGGCTGTCAATTGCCAGCTGGCTGCCAACTGTTAGCTGTTAACAGCTGGTTGCCAACTGTTAGCTGGCTGCCAATTGCCAGCTGGCAGCCGTTCACAAGGCGGCTGCCAAAGCGGCTGTATACTGTCAACTGGCTGCCAATTGCCAGCTGCCAATTGTCAGCCGGCTGTCAATTGCCAGCTGGCTGCCAACTGTTAGCTGTTAACAGCTGGTTGCCAACTGTTAGCTGGCTGCCAATTGCCAGCTGGCAGCCGTTCACAAGGCGGCTGCCAAAGCGGCTGTATACTGTCAACTGGCTGCCAATTGCCAGCTGCCAATTGTCAGCCGGCTGCCAATTGCCAGCTGGCTGCCAACTGTTAGCTGTTAACAGCTGGTTGCCAACTGTTAGCTGGCTGCCAATTGCCAGCTGGCAGCCGTTCACAAGGCGGCTGCCAAAGCGGCTGTATACTGTCAACTGGCTGCCAATTGCCAGCTGCCAATTGTCAGCTGGATGCCAACTGTAAACTGGCTGCCAATTGGCAGCTGGTTGCCAACTGTAAAGTGCCTAAATCTGCATTTTCCCGTTTCGGACTGCATATTCCCGTTTCGGACTGCATATTCCCGTGCAAAACCTTAACCCTAACCCTAACCCTAACCCTAACCCTAACCCTAACCCTAACCCTAACCCTAACCCTAACCCGTACCCTAACCCGTACCCTAACCCGTACCCTAACCCGTACCCTAACCCGTACCCTAACCCTAACCCTAACCCGTACCCTAACCCGTACCCTAACCCGTACCCTAACCCTAACCCTAACCCTAACCCTAACCCGTACCCGTACCCGTACCCTAACCCGTACCCTAACCCTAACCCTAACCCTAACCCTAACCCTAACCCTAACCCTAACCCTAACCCTAACCCTAACCCGTACCCTAACCCGTACCCTAACCCTAACCCTAACCCTAACCCTAACCCGTACCCTAACCCGTACCCTAACCCTAACCCTAACCCTAACCCTAACCCGTACCCGTACCCTAACCCTAACCCGTACCCTAACCCTAACCCGTACCCTAACCCTAACCCTAACCCTAACCCTAACCCTAACCCTAACCCTAACCCTAACCCGTACCCTAACCCTAACCCGTACCCTAACCCGTACCCGTACCCTAACCCGTACCCGTACCCTAACCCGTACCCGTACCCTAACCCGTACCCGTACCCTAACCCGTACCCGTACCCTAACCCGTACCCGTACCCTAACCCGTACCCTAACCCTAACCCGTACCCTAACCCGTACCCTAACCCGTACCCTAACCCGTACCCTAACCCGTACCCGTACCCGTACCCGTACCCTAACCCGTACCCGTACCCTAACCCGTACCCTAACCCTAACCCTAACCCTAACCCTAACCCTAACCCTAACCCGTACCCGTACCCTAACCCGTACCCTAACCCGTACCCGTACCCGTACCCGTACCCTAACCCGTACCCTAACCAGTTCCCTAACCCGTACCCTAACCCTAACCCTAACCCTCACCCTAACCCTAACCCGTACCCTAACCCGTACCCTAACCCGTACCCTAACCCTAACTCGTCACCCCTGACCACCCTGAGTGAGTCAGGGTGTCAGTGTCAGGGTATATAATTGTTTCTATCAAAGTGGGTCAGGGTTAGGGTCACCCCTGACCACCCTGAGTGAGTCAGGGTGTCAGGGTCAGGGTATATAAAACATTCTTTCAAAGTGGGTCAGGGTCAGGGTCAGGGTCACCCCTGACCACCCTGAGTGAGTCAGGGTGTCAGGGTCAGGGTATATAATTGTTTTTATCTAAGTGGGTCAGGGTCAGGGTCACCCCTGACCACCCTGAGTGAGTCAGGGTGTCAGGGTCAGGGTATGTAATTGTTTTTATCAAAGTGGGTCAAGGTCAGGGTCACCCCTGACCACCCTGAGTGAGTCAGGGTGTCAGGGTCAGGGTCACCCCTGACCACCCTGAGTGAGTCAGGGTGTCAGGGTCAGGGTATATAATTGTTTTTATCAAAGTGGGTCAGGGTCAGGGTCACCCCTGACCACCCTGAGTGAGGCAGGGTGTCAGGGTCAGGGTATGTAATTGTTTTTATCAAAGTGGGTCAGGGTCAGGGTCACCACTGACCACCCTGAGTGAGTCAGGGTGTCAGGGTCAGGGTCCCCCCTGACCACCCTGAGTGAGTCAGGGTGTCAGTGTCAGGGTATATAATTGTTTTTATCAAAGTGGGTAAGGGTCAGGGTCACCCCTGACCACTCTGAGTGAGTCAGGGTGTCAGGGTCAGGGTCACCCCTGACCACCCTGAGTGAGTCAGGGTGTCAGGGTCAGGGTATTTAATTGTTTTTATCAAAGTGGGTCAGGGTCAGGGTCACCCCTGACCACCCTGAGTGAGTCAGGGTGTTAGGGTCAGGGTATATTATTGTTTTTATCGAAGTGGGTCAGGGTCAGGGTCACCCCTGACCACCCTGAGTTAGTCAGGGTGTCAGGGTCAGGGTATATAATTGTTTTTATCAAAGTGGGTCAGGGTCAGGATCACCCCTGACCACCCTGAGTGAGTCAGGGTGTCAGTGTCAGGGTATATAATTGTTTTTATCAAAGTGGGTCAGGGTCAGGGTCACCCCTGACCACCCTGAGTGAGTCAGGGTGTCAGGGTCAGGATCACCCCTGACCACCCTGAGTGAGTCAGGGTGTCAGGGTCAGGGTATATAAAAACTTCTTTCAAAGTGGGTCAGGGTCAGGGTCACCCCTGACCACCCTGAGTGAGTCAGGGTGTCAGGGTCAGGGTATATAATTGTTTTTATCAAAGTGGGTCAGGGTCAGGGTCACCCCTGACCACCCTGAGTGAGTCAGGGTGTTAGGTTCATGGTATATAATTGTTTTTATCAAAGTGGGTCAGGGTCAGGGTCACCCCTGACCACCCTGAGTGAGTCAGGGTGTCAGGGTCAGGATCACCCCTGACCACCCTGAGTGAGCCAGGGTGTCAGGGTATATAAAAACTTCTTTCAAAGTGGGTCAGGGTCAGGGTCACCCCTGACCACCCTGAGTGAGTCAGGGTGTCAGGGTCAGGCTATATAATTGTTTTTATTAGGGATGCAAACGAATGGCAAAATTGATATTCGAATATTCGGTAATTCTTTCGATCGAATATTCGAATATTCGATGATCAAAATGTATATTTAAAAAAATGCAGTAAACTACTATAAGTATTCGCTACAGATATAGCCGGGGCTTTTGTCATAGTTAGTACACGCGACGGACGCTGATTTTCCCCCAAATTAGCCCCTGCAATTCCCTATTTACAGAAAATAAATCCAACAAAAAGCCAAATATTCCTAACAAACAAAAACCCTAATTAATTTTAATTTAACAGCATTTGTATTTGTAAACTAGGCCATGATTGTAAATTTTCGGTTGAATATCGTGATGCACCAACAGATGGTCGTTCTGTAGGACGCGCAGCCTCGTTCTGGGATTGATTTCTACTAAGCATAACTATAGAAACACCGGGCCAACTCGGGAATTAGTTCAATAATAAAACAAAAATAACCCTGCATATCGACTCATCTATTGTACAACAAAGTCCTAAAATGCTATTCTATACAGTTACATTCAATATCATGAGCGTACATGTTGAAACATGGAAAACAGTTTAGAGCACGAAACTAGCACATGTCATTCATATAATTACGGCGATTATTGCACAGTTAAATTGGCAGCCATGACACCACTTTGATAGCTGTTTCCGTTTATCATTGATTGACATGGTCATTAAAATTTACCGAAAACAATTGAAACTTGTTTGATGTCATTTGTCTAATAGCCAGATGTCGTAAAATTACGGGTACTGTTTACTGTCCCCGACGATGTGTTCCTTATGTGACGCGTGTATAGTGTCATCACGTTTACGCCTCTGGCATTAGGGACCAATCGTTGTAAAAACAATGCAAGCGAATATTTACAACAACACAGTTGTATGGAAAAGGTTTTTTAATAAAACAAAAAAAACATCGAATATTCGAATACCGATTTTGACATTCGAATATTAAACGTTCGATCGAATATTCGAATATTCGAATATTCGTTTGCATCCCTAGTTTTTATCAAAGTGGGTCAGGGTCAGGGTCACCCCTGACCACCCTGAGTGAGTCATGGTGTTAGGGTCAGGGTATATAATTGTTTTTATCAAAGTGGGTCAGGGTCAGGGTCACCCCTGACCACCCTGAGTGAGTCAGGGTGTCAGGGTCAGGATCACCCCTGACCACCCTGAGTGAGCCAGGGTGTCAGGGTCAGGGTATATAAAAACTTCTTTCAAAGTGGGTCAGGGTCAGGGTCACCCCTGACCACCCTGAGTGAGTCAGGGTGTCAGGGTCAGGGTATATAATTGTTTTTATCAAAGTGGGTCAGGGTCAGGGTCACCCCTGACCACCCTGAGTTAGTCAGGGTGTCAGGGTCAGGGTATATAATTGTTTTTATCAAAGTGGGTCAGGGTCAGGGTCACCCCCGACCACCCTGAGTGAGCCAGGGTGTCAGGGTCAGGGTATATAATTGTTTTTATCAAAGTGGGTCAGGGTCAGGGTCACCCCTGACCACCCTGAGTGAGTCAGGGTGTCAGGGTCAGGGTATATAATTGTTTTTATCAAAGTGGGTCAGGGTCAGGGTCACCCCTGACCACCCTGAGTGAGTCAGGGTGTCAGGGTCAGGGTATATAATTGTTTTTATCAAAGTGGGTCAGGGTCAGGGTCACCCCTGACCACCCTGAGTGAGTCAGGATGTCTGGGTCAGGGTCACCCCTGACCACCCTGAGTGAGTCAGGGTGTCAGGGTCAGGGTATATAAATGTTTTTATCTAAGTGGGTCAGGGTCAGGGTCACCCCCTGACCACCCTGAGTGAGTCAGGGTGTCAGGGTCAGGGTATATAATTGTTTTTATCTAAGTGGGTCAGGGTCACCCCCTGACCACCCTGAGTGAGTCAGGGTGTCAGGGTCAGGGTATATAATTGTTTTTATCAAAGTGGGTCAGGGTCACCTATGACCACCCTGAGTGAGTCAGGGTGTCAGGGTCAGGGTATATAAAAAATCATTTCAAAGTGGGTCAGGGTCAGTGTCACCCCTGACCACCCTGAGTGAGTCAGGGTGTCAGGGTCAGGGTATATAATTGTTTTTATCAAAGTGGGTCAGGGTCGGGGTCACCCCTGACCACCCTGAGTGAGTCAGGGTGGCAGGGTCAGGGTATATAATTGTTTTTATCAAAGTGGGTCAGGGTCAGGGTCACCCCTGACCACCCTGAGTGAGTCAGGGTGTCAGGGTCAGGGTCTTTACGAAACCGATAATATGGATATAATAGCGTGTTTAAGCCTTATAAAACATTTATATTATATTAAAGTGCTTAATAATTTCTTATTCGTCAAGTTATAATATTGAAACTTACCAGTTGTATAGATATTTATATTCTAAAGACGATGAAAGCATTGAAAAAATTATACGACTGTTCGTCTGTCCTTACGTGCACGAGAACATGTCAATATGCTGTTTTTAAGCGTTGTAAAACATTTATATTGTGGTAAAGTGCTTATTATTTTGTTATAAGTCGAGATATAATATTTAAACTCACCAGTTTAATAGATATTGATATTCTAAAGATAGTGCAAGTATTAAAAATATCAAACGACTGTTCGTCTGTCTGTACGTTAACGATAATACGGCTATAACAGCGTGTTTAAGCCTTATAAAACATTTATATTATGGTAAAGTGCTTATTATTTTCTTATTATTCAAGATATATTATTAAAACATACCATTTTAATAGATATTTATATTCTAAAGACAATGCAAGCATTGAAAAAAATATACGACTGTTCGTCCGTCCGTACGGGATCAATAATATGGCTATAATAGCGTTTTTTTAAGCATTTTTAATGGGGTGTATTATAGTAAAGTATTTATTTCTTTCTCATTTATCAAGATATAACATTAAAACTTTGCTATTTTATAGATATTTGTATTCTTAAGACCGTACAAGTGTTTAAAAAGTTATACGAATGTTCGTCTGTCCGTACGTGCGCGATATTTCGACTAAAAGCGCTATTTTAAGCCTTATAAAACATTTATATTATGGTAAAGTGCTTATTAATTTCTTATTCGTCAAGTTATAATATTGAAACTTACCAGTTTAATAGATATTTATATTCTAAAGATAAACGAAGCGTTGAAAAAATTATACGACTGTTCGTCTGTCCGTACGTGCACGAAAACGGTCAATATGCGTTTTGTAAGCCTTATAAAACATCTATATTGTGGTAAAGTGCCTATTCTTTTGTTATTAGTTAAGATATAATATTTAAACTCACCAGTTTAATAGATATTGATATTCTAAAGATAATGCAAGTATTAAAAATATTATACGACTGTTCCTCTGTCCGTACGTTAGCGAAAATACGACTTTAGGCGCTATTTTAAGCCTTATAAAACGTTTATATTATGGTAAAGTGCTTATTATTTTCTTATTAGTGGAGATATATTATTTAAACTCACAGTTTCAATAGATATTGATATTTTAAAGATCGTGCAAGCATTTAAAATATTATACGACAGTTCGTCTGTCCGTACGTGAGCGATAATACGACTTTAGGCGCTATTTTAAGCCTTATAAAACATTTCTATTATATTAAAGTGCTTATTAATTTCTTATTCGTCAAGTTATATTTTTGAAACTTACCAGTTTAATAGATATTTATATTCTAAAGATAAACGAAGCGTTGAAAAAATTATACGACTGTTCGTCTGTCCGTACGTGCACGAAAACGGTCAATATGCGTTTTGTAAGCCTTATAAAACATCTATATTGTGGTAAAGTGCCTATTCTTTTGTTATTAGTTAAGATATAATATTTAAACTCACCAGTTTAATAGATATTGATATTCTAAAGATAATGCAAGTATTAAAAA
This sequence comes from Mya arenaria, assembly GCF_026914265.1. Lineage (NCBI taxonomy): Eukaryota > Metazoa > Mollusca > Bivalvia > Myida > Myidae > Mya > Mya arenaria. The sequence continues at coordinate 53,887,524 of NC_069138.1, forward strand.
TATTATACGACTGTTCGTCTGTCCGTACATGAGCGAAAATACGACTTTAGGCGCTATTTTAAGCCTTATAAAACGTTTATATCGTGGTAAAGTGCTTATTATTTTCTTATTAGTAAAGATATATTATCTAAACTCACCGTTTTGATAGATATTGATATTCTAAAGATCGTGCAAGCATTTAAAATATCATACGACAGTTAGTCTGTCCGTACGTGAGCGATAATACGACTTTTTTTTCGCTTAACCTGATGTATACCCTTAGTGAAAATCTAAATCCGGGTTAAAATTTTGGATTTTAGTATCGTCCGATTCTTTGATATATTGTGTAAAATTGCGCGCTGAGCACGAATCTGAAAACCGTTTTTCGATATCCCAATTAATAAAAACGTTATTAATGTTTTAAGCAAAAGGGCACCTATTTTAGCACCCACCCTAAAAAAAGATTCACATGGAACTGAAGCAGATATCGAAAAACGGTTTTCGGATTTCACTTCAGCAGTAAAACTAACCACTAGACACACACTAACCTTAGCTCCTTGACCCTCTGTTATATTTTTTTATTTTTTTTGGCATATATATATGTTTAGGTTGATTTTTTTTATTTCTTTATTAAGACTCTGATTGTTGCAATACGTTTATTTTAAAGGTTTTCAGGTGTGCTGAAGCCAAATCTGCAATCAGAATTAAGATATCTCAATCCGAACTTTGCCCCTTGACCCTCTGGTTTTTTCATATATATATGTATAGGGTGAACTTTTTTATTTCTTTATTAAGACTTTGATTGTTGCAATACGTTTATTATAAAGGTTTTCAGGTGTGCTGAAGCCAAATCTGCAAATTAGAATTGAAATATCTCAATCCGTTTTTGAGTTAGCTCCACTTCCGGTACGAAGGACGCCCCCTTGCGGACCGGAAATGATTTTTTTTGTATTTTTAGACCAAAAAACATTAACAGTAGAGTGTTTGGTGCATCAACTAGGTGAACATATAAGGAACCAGCGACCCCCTACACGCCTAGAGGTACCCCCACTTCCGATACAATGGATACCACCTGGGAGGGCCGGAAGTGGTTTAATTTGTAGGTTTTGACAGATGCTCTTGGAAAATGGACAGTTTGGTTCACCGCAGACTGACATTAAGAATCAGGAACAAAAAAAGTAAAATTTGCTCTTCACAGGGCGAAAATGACCACTTGGGGTTAACCCCCAGACAAAAGCACCTGCTCAAAAATCTTAGAAAATGGTCCCATTTTATCATGCAAAACCTAACAAAACTGCACCCACAAACTTTTACCCAAATAAAATTGAGTCAGACAAAGTTGGTATCCGGGGTACTTCTCTGCGCTAGGGTTAGCTTGCTGAGACCGAAATGGCTGCGTGGACCCTACCTCGCTCGATTTTTGCCATAGAACCCCCCTAAAACCCGGGTTTTTCTTGTTAAGGGGACAGTCAGCTATCAACTGAATGCAAAATGGCACCTGTGAGGCACTTATTTATGAAATGCGGGCTCTCAACCGTAACCCTAGCTAACCCTAGCTCCGTAAACCGCTGTTTTCACCTTTTTTCCACCTATTTTTTTTTTTAAAGGGTCAGATAAGTTGAGGACTTATTGTTTTCGTGTCGCGCTAACCTCACGCTTAAACTAACACCAAAGTGGGTCTTCTGAGCGGATTTTATACGAAAATATTCAAATTTTATCGATTTCCGCCAAAACCCGGAGCGCAAAAGGGCACAACTTTATTTTTCAAATCATTAATAAGAGTCTGGAAGTACCTATAAACGAGCTCAGTCGCTAGCGGGAGCAAAAAAATGGCCATAGCAAAACAATTTCGCACTCCATCTCCACTTTGAAAAAATCTAGCCCTGATACAGTGTTTTTGCTCTATATTGGGCGCTGAGGGGTTGTTTTTGCAATATTTACAGACAATTTCTGACTCTATTTTCTTGGTATTCAAACGTTCTTTCCATAAAACACGAGCTATGGATGCTGGAAGCCGAAATTCGCGAAAATATGTACTCATCGCAAAAAGGCACAATTTCAAAAACACCCGGGACCTCCCGAGTTCGGGTATAAAGAATTCAGATATCGCCAAACGGATTTCGGATTCGTACTCGGCGTGAAAACTAACTGCTAGACACAAAGTTTCGTCCAAATTATATTTTTTTCTATAAACCTCGAGTTGTTCCCCTTTGTGAAATTATGGGTTCAATTGTTTGATTCTATTATCGCCCGATACTTTGATATATAGGGTAAACTGGCGCGTTGGGCACGAATCTGAAGTCGGTTTAGCGATATCTGCAATATTAAAAAAGTTATTAAGGTGCAAAGCAAAAAGGCACACCATGTCTGGCAGCCAGGACTCTACCAGTTTAGGTAGATCCAAACGAGATATCGTAAAACGGTTTTCGGATCTGGGATCAGCGTTAAAACTAACCGCTTTAAACAAAAAAAAACAATCTCACTGGCTGAAATTATGCTTTTTTTCAAAATGTGTTTGGGTTTCCTGGTTTTCTGTGCATTTCCATGTATCCAATCACACTGAGAACGAATTTGAAAACCGTTTTTAGATATCTCAACTATTTCGTAAGTTATTCGCACATTTGGATGGTTAGATTAGGGTGTGCCCTTTCGCATTTAACTTCAGGGAATGAAATCTTTTACAAGCAAATATTTGTACATTTTCAACACATGTCATGCTTTTAAAACCCCAGAGTTCTGACCCATATAACAAAATAGTGGAAATCTTAGAGTCAAAGAGCTTGAAGAACGTTTTAAATGGCAAACATGGAAACTGGTGCAGTGAATTGAAAAAACAAAGCACGGCCTTTTCTGCTTTAGCAGAGGTAGATTCTGCCATTTTATACAGTGAAAGACGATTGGTAAAATTAATGCCCACATATGTGAAAAAGCTAACAACCTCAAGCTTATTGCCTCTATACGTCCACTGTTCTCTGCTTGCTAATCTCCCACCTCTTTTAAACACCACCGCCTTTGTTTTTGCAATATGAACATTAATTTTGTACATTTGACAATAATTTTGTAGAACGTTAAGCTGTTTTTGTAATCCTATGACAGTATCTGCAATCAGCGCTATGTCATCAGCAAACATTAAAAGAAAAACCTCAACTGTATCAGGAAATAACTGTACACCACGTATATCTTCAGCACAAAGCATTGTATACAGTTCATTTATAAACATAACAAAAATTTTGGACTTAAATTACAGCCTTGTCGTAATCCAATCGGACATTCAAATACACCTGTAATTCCAGAGCTAGTTTTAACATATGCTTTGACATCATTGTATATAGACTGTATGGCTTTAAAAATATTTCCATGAACATCATTCTTTTGCAAAACATGATATAAAAGTCTGTGATCGATTGAGTCAAAAGCTTTTTGAAAGTCAATAAATGCAACATATAAAGACTTTCTTTTCATACTCAGATATTTTGTTACTATAGAATATAGTATATAGGCGTTATCAATAGTTGAATAACCAGCTCTAAAACCACTTTGACTTTCACATATTTTGTCGTATACTTCGGTATAAAATGTTAGGCGCTTTGTCAGAATAGAAATATAAACTTTGCTCAAAACATCTATTAATTCCTCTGTAGTTATTTGTACAATTAACGTCACCTTTCTTATGTATAGGAACAATAACAGACACAGTTCACTGCTCAGGAAAGATACCTTGTTCAAAAAGCCTGTTAAAAAGTCTTATGATAAAGGGTTGTAGTGCATTCAGACCATATGCTAAGTGTTTTGGTAACAATCTACCTCCAACAGATTTATTTACATTTAATGATTTAATACCATCTCTGACTTCAGTATCAGTTATTTCGGAGTTCAAAATAGTCTCCTGAATATCGTCCAAACTGTGTTCATTAGCTTCTAGTTCAACGTTATCAATCTGGTCATCATTTGTATTATCTGACAAAAGGTTGCTAAAATGTGTATACCAGTCATCAAGTGGTATTGTGGGTTCCATTCGTGGTTTCCCAAGATAACATTTGATGTCTTGCCAAAACGACCTGGAATTATTAAGGTTTGATTCTAAGGAATAAAGGCTTTGTTTATTAAACTCAAATCTTGTTTGTTTGCAGATGCGTTTGTACTGTAGTTTACTTTCAATACAAATCTGTAGCTTATCATCCGATCTTGAAGTTCGAAAATCACGAAGACACCTTCTGGCATGCAGCTTGGCAGCACGACATGCACCATTATACCATGTCTTATATTTTTTCTCGCTTTGACATCGTTTTACTTTTTTAAATATATTGCTACTCTCTGGTATTGCATTTTCCAGCTCAAACACTATACTATCAACACAGGATTCAGGATCATTCAACAATTTATCAACATCATTAAAACATCCATTTAGTACGTTTACACTTAAAATATCACTATAAAGACTTGCATCATCTATTTTGTAATAACACTTTTCACTTGCATGTTTATCGCTGCCTTGAGACTCAGTTCGCACCTTGACGCTAACACCTAGAGGCAAATGACAACTTTCCGATCTTAACCTTATATCAAAACTGCCAACAGAATCTAAAAAACATTTAGTTGCAATAAAATAGTCAATAATGCTCCTTCCATTCTGTGAAATAAATGTAAAGTCTCCACTTTCATTTCCAAAACGGCCATTTAATATGTAACACCCATAAGTTTTACAAAATTCTATAAACTCACGACCGACCTTATTGACTATTGTATCCTGTGACACTCTATCATTACCAATATCCCCATCAAGAATATCAATAAGGTCACTAAATTCGGGGATATATTTTTCATTGCATACAGTATAGTCAGCACTATCAGAAGTACGAGCATTAAAATCTCCACTTACGAGTAGTTCATGGTTACATAAGTCAAATTCACTCAAAATATCTTCTAATTGCTGACGAACTGAGGTTCTACAAGAACATTTTTGTCAAAAGAAAATAATGCCTTATCTAAAACAAGTATTACGCCATGGGTAAATTCATTACAAACCTGTTTTACATATTTCGCAAAGCAGTTTTTTACACATATTAACACACCACCCAAAGTACGACCACCTACTCTAGACTTTTGTGCAATGCATGTAAAAAAATGCAACGCCAGTTCTAAGCCACTTTTGTTCATTACTTATCTTCCAAATCTACGTCTTAATGCAGTTATTCATGTACCCAGGTTCGAATCTTGCTGGCACCCCAGATGAAGCAACCGGAAGTCTGGGGCGCAAACTCTTGAAGCTATTTTGTTGCAATGGCAATTCTAAGCAACTTTTGTTCTATATCTTATCTTCCAAATCTACGTCTTAGTGCCATTATTCATGTTTGAAGATATTATACTATTATACTCTCAAACACTTAAAATTCAGGTTCGAACCTTTTTGAACCTCAGTGTCGAGCCAACCGGAAGTCCAGGACCGCAACACTTGACTCCACTTTGTTGAAGCGGTAATTCTACACAACTTTTGTTCTATAACTTGTCTTCCAAATGTTCGTCTTCATGCAGTTATAGATATTCAAAGATATTCAAATGGGTCAGGGTGGCCCATTTCAAGTGGCCCATTTCGTCATTTTGCCTATACCCTAACCCTAACCCTAACCCTAACCCTATAGCGTCCTCATCAAGCAAATTGCCCCTGTTTCGCAAAGGCCACCATTGAGCAGAATGCCCCTGTTTCGCAAAGGCCACCGTTAAGCAAATTGCCCCTGTTTCGCAAAGGCCACCATTGAACAAATGCCGCTATTCATCAAATGCCATTGTAGAGCAAATTGACAAACACTGAGCCATGTCCTATCACAGCTTTGCAGACAGCCTGACAGACAGACAGACAGACAGACAGACAGACAGACAGACAGACAGACAGACAGACAGACAGACAGACAGACAGACAGACAGACAGACAGAATAAACCACAGGAGGCAAGCATGTTAAAAAAAAATCGTTTTTTTTTTTTTTTTTTTTTTTTTTTTTTTTAAGTGTTTTGCCAAACATGAGTTAAGTATACTATACAAATATGTTCACTAATGTCCTACGATGATTTTGGAATGTACGCTGGATGCACTTTTTTTTTTTTATAAAATCTATGTCCGTAACCCTAGCCTAACCCTAGGTGTATTTTGCTTTTAAAATAAATTGCCTGCCTGCCAACTGTTAGCTGGCTGTCAATTGCCAGCTGGATGCCAACTGTTAGCTGTTAACAGGCTGCCAGCTGGCTGCCAACTGTTAGCTGGCTGTCAATTGCCAGCTGGCAGCCGTACACAAGGCGGCTGCCAAAGGTCGAGCTAGGCTCTTCATGGCTAAGTTTAAAGTGGCTGCCAACTGTTAGCTGGCTGTCAATTGCCAGCTGGCTGCCAACTGTTAGCTGTTAACAGGCTGCCAGCTGGCTGCCAACTGTTAGCTGGCTGTCAATTGCCAGCTGGCAGCCGTACACAAGGCGGCTGCCAAAGGTCGAGCTAGCTCTTCATGGCTAAGTATAAAGTGGCTGCCAACTGTTAGCTGGCTGTCAATTGCCAGCTGGATGCCAACTGTTAGCTGTTAACAGGCTGCCAGCTGGCTGCCAACTGTTAGCTGGCTGCCAATTGCCAGCTGGCAGCCGTACACAAGGCGGCTGCCAAAGGTCGAGCTAGGCTCTTCATGGCTAAGTATAAAGTGGCTGCCAACTGTTAGCTGGCTGTCAATTGCCAGCTGGATGCCAACTGTTAGCTGTTAACAGGCTGCCAGCTGGCTGCCAACTGTTAGCTGGCTGTCAATTGTCAGCCGTACATAAGGCCTAACCACAGCCCTAACCCTAACCCTAACCCTAACCGTTGTGGCCTGGCAAGACAAACAGTTATGTTTTTGCTTTTCCACACATACTCATTAATCCCAGAAAAACCATAATTCTGAACGAAGTAAAGATTTTGTCCTTGTAATTCCTTGATGGCCTTCGTGACCTATTTTGATCGCTTTCGTATGAAGCGATATTGGTAACACAATTTATTATGCCATAGTAAAACGGTGTCATTGTGTACGGTCAGTTCATCTCTAATGTTTTCTAAAGCATACAAACGTTCGGCTGATATATTCCTATCGTTAATGGTGTTTGCTTCATGCCAGCGGCCATTCTTCGCAACCTCGATTGCCTTCATTAATGTTTTGTCATTATTAAGTGTTTCTTGTTTGACTTCATGTCGATTCATTGCTTTTAGAATTGATCCACTAGCCACAAATGTTACATATTCTTCTGCCAGGTTTGGTTTCTGATTTAACTCTCTTGTTGGATGACGCGACATGTAGTCCGAAGGATTGTCTGATCCAGGTCTGTATAAATATTGGGATGTCAGTTTGAATGATCGTTACCGTAAACCTCGTCTTTCAATGCGTAATGGAAGTTTGCGTTCCAATGGTTTGTGATCTGTCAAGACATTAAAATGAGGTGATCCACTCAAATATCTTAAAAATATTCGCAAGCCCATACTATTGCAAGTGCTTCCGTTTCAGTTTTGCTTTACCAGCTTTCGGTATCTGTAAGCGCACGGCTTGCATACGCGACAAATTTGTTTCCCTGAGTCATTAGTCCAGATAAACCGACAGGACTTGCGTCAGTGATCAGTTCTATTTTCCACGACAGTTTCGCTCGATAGTTCAGTTTAGAGTTTCTGGAATGCTTCTTGTTGTTCATTTCCCCAGTACCATTCAGTCTGTTTTTAGATAATCTGTGTAGTGGCATTGTTATACGAGCATAGTCCTGAATGAACCGCGAGCAGTAACCCGTCACCCCAAACTTCTTACTTCTGGTGAGTCTTAAAGTGTGTGCTTGTCTTTTATGGGCGCTAGCTTGATTGGGTCCACTGATACACCTTTACCACTAAACACTACTCTGAAGAATGTGATAGATGTATTTTCGTACTATCATGTGTGCTTGTTTAGAGTGAGTCCATGAGTAGAAAGTCGATCAAATACCTGTTTAAAGGTTTTATCATGATCTGCCTGGGTTTCACCGTAGACTATGAGAGCATCAGGAATGTTTTTCGTTCCATTGATTCCTTGAATGACAGTGCACATGGTGTCTTGTAACACTAAAATTGAAATATACAAGTTTAGGGCGTGAACGCACATGGAAACACAGACATTCAATGAGCTTGTAACAGAATTACGTAGTGTAGCTAAGACTTGTGAGCTCGCAGAGGCTGATGCTGAAATTCTTCAGCAAATCCAAAACTGCAGATAAAACAGGCTAAAAAGGCGAGCTCTGCATGAACAACAAAAAAACTGTCCGACATATTAACTCGTATGGTCGTAATCTTGAATAATCAGACGAACAAACTAATACTATGGAGAAAGATTAACCTGTCAATGCGGTTACATCAGGTAGAAATGGCCAAAGTCATAGAGGTGCACAAAGGGGAAACTGTCCATCCTACAGCTCACATAGAACCAGGGGCTATCACAAGGCAAATACACATCAACCTCTTTCTGTGAACAGTAACAATAAATGCAGAAATTGTGGTGGAAACTATCCACGTACATTCGAGTGTCCAGCGAAAGGCAAACCATGTAACTATTGCATGAAACCATATCATTTCATTAAGGTCTGCAAAAGAAAATTTGCAAAACAAAACAAACCAGTCAAGGTGCAGAAGGAGGCCAATCCGCTTCATCTGATTAAGAATACTGCTACACGATCAGACCGAACCACGAAAATAACACGCCACTTTCCATAGTGTTTATCAATTAAAAGAGAATGACGTCATGATTGACAGTGGCGCATTTGTCAACATAGTAGATGAAAAGGCCTACGTTCAAATTGGCAGCCCAAAATTGTCAACAAAACATCTCCCAAAACTACTGCCATACGGAGGAGGCAAATCAATCACTTTGAAAGGCACATGCTACTCGACAATTGAAAATTGCTCATACTCTTAAAGGAAACAATGGCTCATCGTTTGGATACGAAACACATTGTGCATTGCACATAGTTAAAATTATCCACATTATAGACACTGAACATGACAAACTTTTAAATGGTATAGGAAAGCTAATATCTAAGTTTGTCAAAATATACATAGATACAACAGTGAAACCTGATGCACAAACACAGAGACGGATACCATTTCATCTGAGGGGAAAAGTAGGAAATGAAATAAACAACTTCTAGGCGAAGACATTTTTTTAAAAAGTTATGGACCAATTAAAACAATTCAACTGACAACAACAACTTTATGGATCAATACATCTTGTGTTTCAATTAGAATATAATACTCACCATTCAACAGTAATGATGTATCAATTGAAAATTCTCATTTACGCTTTTGTGGTCAACAAAATCAATAATTAAAGGGTTCGAGCGTGCATGTGTCCATCACTAAATCCGTGTGTATATATGATGATTTAATACATTTTGACATGTTATGTACATCTAATGTAGTCGTTACCAAATCATTGAACCAGCGAATGCAGATTCTAAAATACCCACTTAATGTAACACATTTCTTGCCATGTCAAAATAATTATTTTTACAATATACATATAAAAACATTTTTAGTGTTTACAGAATACGAACTTTGCCATGCAAGCATTGTTAAAGAAAATATTGACTCGATGAAGATATCATAATTGATGTTGGTATTTATCTTTTCGAGACCCTTATTCATATTTTTTTTTCATAGCAATGGATATGATATACATATTTATTACCAATATTGCCAATAAACCTTTAAAGAATTTTTTTTTAATTCAACTATATAAACAATAAACTTCGATATAATTTAATTTATAAACACCTAATAAATAACAACATATGTTAAGAAAAAAACATTATATCCGTCTCACATCTAATATCATCATTTGAATTCAATAATAATAAGGAAAACATTGAGTCAAGCATGAATCGAAAATTATTTTCAGATCAAACACAAGAGCGAAAAGGTAATCGCATTCATACTCCAATGACAAAATACATGGACTAGCCCGGTGGTCGAACATTTAAAAATATCCCTGTTTAGGGATATATAGACATTAACATATCAACATTATGCCATATAACTTGCCGATGGATTATTCCTTTCCAGCTAAGATCACGCAGCGGGAGGGGAAATAAAAGCAATATCGCACAGTCGAATACACAGGATGTTTACCGTTCATTGGCATCGATTTTCTACCAACTTTGAATAAACGTTGTAAAAGGACCAAATATATTCATAAATACATTTCTTTGAAATGTACATTTGAAAGAGAAAACAAATATGCATCGTAATCCGCTGAAAGCTAAGAGATCGGATGTTTATAAGTAACTTTAAATAACAAAAACAAAATAGCTACTTATTGATTGAATGTAACTTTGGGTGAGCAACAAAACCCTATTAAGCCATTTAAGGACCAAAATGTAAAACTCATAGAATTAAAACAAAAACTACATCTTAAAGGGCAAGAATTGTCCTAACATGTATGTAGTGATAAGTAGAACGGTTGAAAGATTACTTTGTCAGAATGTTTTCTACTATTATTTTCTTCATATTTCTATAGGCACTTTCGTTACGCTGAAATTTGGCAATTGAATTGTACTACCAAAATATAATATTCACTAAACATTATATAAGAGTTAATTTGTATTTTAAGTTTAATGTTAATCAGGTTTAAGGTACTTAATTCGAAGGATGTATAAGGGGCAAATAACACCAATTCGAAAGTGACTTCTCAGTGCTATATCTTTTTTCTCCTTTTTAACGCATTTTACTAATCCATGCGTGCGTGCGTGTGCGCGTGTGTGCACGTTTGTGCGAGTGTGCGTATGCGCATATAGAAAACGCATAGATTTTTTTTGTTTTTATATGAATTTGTACTTAAACTGTTTGTCGAAATGAATTCTATAAAAAAAAAAATGAGAAAAAAAGGACAAGAGCGATGCTACACACAGAATTGAGCCTAGTTGAAAGTTGAAAACAATGTTTATAGTGATTTTATTATTGTTTTATTTACATCAATTTACCGGTCTTGAACCAAATAATTTGAAGAATCCTTTTGAAAAAAAAATTGGCTGCAAACATTAAGACAAGGTAGTCTGGAGGAAAATATAGTATACCTTAATGGCTACAATAATACCATTATTAAATTGATCGCTCGGAAAGTATAGTAACGCATGGTATGAGTATGAGCAACGTTGGAACCGTTTAGTGTAAGTACCTTTACACTGCGTTACATTTTGGCATCCGTACTAGTCCTTTTAGATTCGATTGTGTTATTGTAAGTTTTGTTTTATCAAACAAAACGACGTTCAACTTTTATTCAGACCTTGATTTGAAGCTCATTTCTTGCCAACGACTTCAGGGTTGTCATGTGTCTTCCAGAGGATGAAGCCAGAGAATGTGCTGTAGTTGTCCCCGTACGTTGTTTTGTCTGCATCCTGGTTTCTTACAGAAACATCATCGCCTTTTTTCAGCTGCAGGACTGCAATCTGAGACATGGATGTGTACGTTTCGGACGACGGGTGATAGAGAGTGAGGTGACATATGGCCGTGTTATTCTTGTAGATGTAGTAGTGCGAAATGAAACCGCTTTCGCTGAGCAGAGTTACCGAGAATGAATACACTCCATCTATTGGAGCGATAAAGGTGCCGAAGTGTGGGTTATGGGCGTTTCCAATGTCTGTGACAACTCGTTCAAAGATGAGAGGTTGGTTTTGACCTGAATGAACGTTATGGCTTCCCGTGGTGGCTAGGAATGCCACTTCCGTTCCAAGCTCCGCCTGTCGATTAGGTCTAACACCTGAAACATTTTTCGTACTGTTATAAATCTCTACATAACATAACATACAATTACACTAGAGCCATGACCGTTCACCGTCTTCTGACAATTCAAAAAGGCTGCAACCATCGACAACCACAGTCGGTGTTTTTGTGACCACTATTTAACCGATCGGTTACACAGTCGGTTGCAGATTGTCGGGAAAGCATTTTAAATAGAAAAGTGTACACAATGAGCAAATATGAATAAATGTAAATATATGTACCATGAAAATTGTTAAACAAACTGATTATAAGTATATACCACGTCTCACGAAATTCTTGACTACTTGGTGTTCATTCGGTGGACCGGAAAGAACGGCAGTATCATCGTTCGGTGTGCCTTCATGATTAGAATGTTCGTTCAGTGTTACCAATTCATCGATTGTGTTCTCAAGGTCTTCAATACGGGTTTTTTTGCTGTTGCATTTCATTTTTCTGCTGCCTTACAACATCATCCTGACGATCGAGTTTCTTTGTCTGGGATTCAAGTTTCACATTCAGTCTCTTCATTCTAGCTTCAAGTCTTTCTATTCTGTTCTCAGTGTCGTGTTGGTTTTTAAGCATGTAACCCACAACTTTGTTTAATGTCGCCAATTCGTTTGAAACAGAGCTGCTTTCAGTAGCGGCGGCATTCCAGATAAGTATCAATAGTTTCAAAATGCAAACTATTCTTCCGTCTAACATCTTGTAACAATTACTGCTAGTGATGAAACGATAATCGAGTACAATCGATAAATCGTCGCTAACAATGCTATGTCGGCGACAATCGATTGTGGTTGTTCGAAATCGATGTCGCTAATGTTACTTCCGGTAACTCATTCGGAATTATTCGGCCATTTTTATCGAAAACAACCTCGGATGTATATGGATGGATTACATACTCAGAAATTGGTATGTTTAAGTCCGCTGCAAGTAGATCGCGTAGTAATTTAATTTAGCAGTTAAACTTAATGACTGAACTCTTTGGAATCCTAATTATGTTTGCAATAATACACTTCACTTGCAATCAATTTAAACTTAGATCAATAAATACAAGCTAAAACACTACATTTAATTAATGATATAATTTAAAAAAATACGAACTACTTCTACTGATGTACCGGCATACATCCGAGGTTGTTTTCAATAATCGGTAACTACGTATTTTTTTGTTTTATGGTAAAAGTCCAATAAATGTCTTTTTCTTTCCCGTAAATTCTCGTTGAGTTCATTTTAACAAGAATGGTCACTCTCGTACACAAATGCGGTGAATGTAAACACTTTTGCTTAAATACCTACAAACTCTCCCAAAACAGGGGGTCCAACGTGAAATGTGTTCGCCGAATTTTAAGTGAGGGAAATTGTGTGAAGCCGAATAAAATGGCGGCGTGGAAAGGAATTTCGGTGTTTCAAGGATGTATTTTCACCTGGTAAGTAAGTTATATCACCTTTCTCGCAATATAAATACGCATACCCGGAGACCACACGTGTAAGCGTCTCTCGTTTGTTTAACCTTTGTTTCTAAAGGCCTTTACAAAAAAGTTATTGAATGTATAAGCTGAACGATTGAAATTAAAGAACTCGAGAAATCGCTTAAGAAGTACTTAAACTTAGAGAACGTGTTAGTTTATATTTTCGATGAGTCTAATCGTCGCAAAAGAAGTGCAGATCCATCAAACTCCACAGTTTTGAATGTGTGCGTTAATAAAAGTTTAATTAAGACATGAGCTGTTACACATGTTAATAATTATAACAAAAGGAAATTTGAACGTACTGTGTATTTGTTATGCAAAATTACTTGTATAGTTTTCCAGCAATTCATCTATATGAACTCGGAAATCAAATTATTACTCTGTAAATAAATGTAAGAACTCTTGATGTAACACGAACGTCCCGCAATACGGCAAATACAATGAATGCAATATTATCAGTCTAATTTTATCTTACCAACGAAAATACGTTTTAAAGCAGTTTAAGTCTACCCATACCCATACCCAACCCCACCAACCCGGCAGTTGTCTTGCAATGGATCTTTGGGTACAACGGTAAATAACAAAATATATGTATGAAATAAATGTTATGATATAATAATAAAGCACAATGACTTACTTTCACTGAAATGTACTGATATTTATGTTGTCTAACCTGGTCTAAAATAATTTGTTAAGAGTATATAGTATTCTTATCAATGCAGGATTCTAGATAGTGGAATTTCACGCAAATATATAACCCACTCAACTATTTATTCTAGACCCTTTAAGACTACCTTAACATTGGTAGACGTATTTCAGTGAACTTAAGTTATTGACCGCAGTAAAGTGTTTATACCCTCAACATCGCCTATGAATTAAAAGAGGCTGTAGGGTCTTCCCATACGATAAATTTATCTTCGGTCAGTGTAAAATGGTGAATTTTAGAGTATACAATCTTGCTAAAATAGTACACAGGTGTATCTGGTGTGTAATTTTGCATTAAAGGCACGTGGTATGTTCTTATCGTGTACCACATTTTCTTTAATTATTAATATTAAAATATTTCTTAAGAATGCTATTAATGTTGCACTCACACAGATATTCCGTTTTTACAACTTTTTTTTTATTTTTTGTCTTGGTAAGAACAATTATTTGCGTAAGCAATAGTTAACTGATATTAAAAGATTGTTAATCAAAGATCAGATCGCAGATTTTCATATTTCCGTTAAAATAATAATGTTTTATAGCTTAAACCATTACTAACAATTTAAAAAAAAATGCGTAAAACATATTTTTTTTAATTTAAATCTTAAGTCTTTTATTGCGGGTTTCCATGGATTTTCGCAAAAATGGCTCGTTCCAGGACTTAAATTAAAAAGTTGTCAAACTGTTTAATCTGTGAAAATGCAGCTTTAAAGCACGCTTATTCTGATTCTGCTTCACACAAAAACTGCATAAAACTTCGTCGCCCAACATAAAAGGTGTTTAAACATGAAAAAATCGGCCGTATAATACCCATGTAAGTGCAGTAGCGATTGAAAAGATAATTAATTCAAATATTCAATAACAAATAGCTAAAACAGGTACAAGAATGGTGAACTTGGGCCGAAAACACAGTTTCAAGTCACGCAATTTTCTATTTTCACTTTGTAAACAATCAATCGTTCAGCTTATACATTTAATAACTTTTTTGTGAAGGCCTCTTGAAACAAAGGTTAAAAAAACAAGAGACGCTTACACGTGTGGTCTCCGGGTATGCGTATTTATATTCCACGCCGCCATTTTATTCGGCTTCACACAATTTCCCTCACTTAAAATTCGGCGAACACATTTCACGTTGGACCCCCTGCAAAATAACAAATTGTTTTTAATTGTTTATATATTTCATAAAACCTTCTTCAATAACATGTCTCTATGGTGTAGTGGGTCCGGTCTTACCTGCAAATACCGGGGATCCATGCTCGATGCATTTTGTTTTTGAAACCTTTTTTGGTATCGTTTGTAATAAACTAATTTACTTTGTTTGTGAAAGATTTATGAACTTAAGATATTCTAATGAAATGTTTAATATAACAGGTTATTGAATGTTAAGCTGGTTCACAAATATGTAATATGCTTGTACATGGATAATATGCTAAGATTACTGATGCGGTATGCATCATTTTGCAATTGATGTACAATTATTAAGTATGTCTTTTTTCGTTAAGTTATTATAGACAGAAAAAAGTTTGTGGAAATTTACTTACTGTTGCAAAAAGCATGAGTATAGCATCACACGTACTGATTCCAGGTTTACTGCTTAAAATTTAAACGATCGTGATGATACTATGTATAAAGAATGTATTCCTTACTGATATTATGAGTTTTCGATTATTGTCCGATAGTAAATCGAAATGCTTGGTCCAATTCGATTCGATTATCGATAGCAAATGGAGTCCGATTTTCAATCAATAATTACTGCTAAAGGCGATCCATATGATGAGTTATCTCATTTTATATCACATGTAGCGTACATCATGCGCGATTCCATAACCAGATGCATAGCTGACTTTCTGGCATTTTTCACTCACTGATATACTCTAGTCCAGTGTGTCTCACGGATACACAGAGGTTTAGCTTTAATCGTTTGACTACTGGGCTTGTCCCTGTATGTTTCATTGCATAAGTGATACTCAAGAAAGGAGTGGGAGTTATAAAGCAGTCACAACAATTATGATTTATGAATTACATGTAATCGAAGGCTCATTCACAGCTTATCCTTATGATCATACACTCTCTTTACACCACAACAATGTGCCTAAGTTGTATACAGCTACTATCCTGTGTTCAGTTAAGCCTTATAGTCGCTCATTTGTGATTTGGTTTCCCGCTTGCAATGTACGCGCTGCAGAGATACAAAACAGTTTTCTCATGTGCGACTGTAACCCTTAACTGAACGCTGTTCTTTTTCACTCCTAGAGCTGCGGTTGCTACGTACATGGCGGGTTCGTTGTCAGTAAACCGTGAGATAAGAGTATAACTATGTTACACGAAGGTCATCTTGAATACACGCTTTAGACAGTGATAGCCATCTTAAGAATGAAATTGTGTAACGAAATAACCGTAAATCCCTTACACGGTTTTTCTGCACATACAAATATGTTCAAATAATAATAAAAATAATAATATACGAAATAAGAACATGAGGAACTGTTTGGTTCTGCTCTTTCTTCATCACAAATGGGTGTATATAGTGTTTGCGACGGGCTTAAACTCATTACTGCTGGAAAACAGGTAACAACATTAGCCATGCGATGTAAATAAGTTTCCTTTCAGATAATGCTCAGGTCATAGTTTACATTTGTATTGCAAACCGAAATTGAATAACAATATTAAATAGTCTATAAGCCTTTCTGCCTAAAGAACCATCTGGTTTGGCATTACGCAAAATATCAAGCATATATGAATTGCAGAATTGATTTGATTTTCTACAAACCACAAAAGTAAAGCATTTTCGCCCAAACGGTTTAAGCATGCATAGTTGAACAAATCTAATGACCCTTCTACCTCTTATAATAAACAGATGTAGATAATAATAAAAGATCTTCAAAGAAAAATGTTTATATATTTTCGCTAATTCAAAATTGTCATCATAGTCCCAATTGATAGATTTATTTAATGTATCTGGTACGTGGACAAAACAAATTGACGCTTCGTTACACATCAATGGAGTCATGTGTGGGTCAGCGCAAGCTTTGCACGTGCTACTTGTGCAACTATACCATGCAGTTTTTGACCACTAAGATATAACATGTACTCCCGGACAGTGACTTACAGAAAGAATTTTGGACAAAAACCGTGCTTTTTTCAATAATTTGCGATACATAGACTACGAAATGAAAATGGTGCTAATATTCTGGCAATGCTAGAGTGTGGACGTACACAAGAGGCCAGCACTAGACGTTTTAATGTGTCTCGTTCGACAATATAACACTTAGTACAGCGGGTAAATGAAACAGGGAGTGTGTCAGATAGGCCAAGATAAGGTGTGTCACGCGTGACGTCAGCACGTCAGGACATTTACATACGTACACGTCATCTCCGCGATCGGTTTGTTACAACGCGTTCATCCTCGAACCTTTTTGTAGGCATAAGAGGAAGGACTATCAACCGCAATACAGTGAGAAAACGACTTCTGGAGCAGGACATACGCTGCGGCAGACCGTTTCGAGGCATGCTTCTCACTTAGCGTCAACGTCAAGTACACATTTTACCGGTGATGTCATTTCGCGGGGCGAAGCAGAGATCGTGTCACGTGAAGTCAGGTCCCTTTCACCCCTCAAATCTCTTTGTAAGATGAAAATATTTTAAACAAAACTAGTTTGTGTAATAGATAATGTTGAAACTATGTATACATGTATATTAAACATAACTTGGTAACTTGTGTATGCACATCATCACGCAATAAATAAATAGATAAAAATCTTATAATAGCATGTACATCTATGAGATTTTCCAAATAAGCGTGTTTTCTGTTATATTGATTGTGCCAAATACAAAGTTGTCAAGTTTGTTCACAAGTTAACCACGACCCGACAGTCTATACATTTTAATTCAACATTTGTAAACACGCCACATATACAAATGTATACATGTTCGGTGTATGCTACAAGTATGTGATGGTTTCACTCATATAATAACAGGAACTTCGTTACTTAAGTAAGCTTATGAAAT
Organism: Mya arenaria; assembly: GCF_026914265.1. Classification (NCBI taxonomy): domain Eukaryota; kingdom Metazoa; phylum Mollusca; class Bivalvia; order Myida; family Myidae; genus Mya; species Mya arenaria. Next base: position 53,905,456 of record NC_069138.1, read on the forward strand.
AGCTCTAACTAATTGTGTAAGTGCGCAGGATTGCTATATGTGTACTGCTACACCGCATGCATGGTAAAGCATAAATGATTTTTTATTCAAGGTCATGGATTATTGTGAGAGGCTGTCATCACTTTGAGAGGTTACCAATTCTAAGAGGGTAAGTATGTAGTTATTCAATATCAATATATAAAGTAGTTATAGGAGTTATTTATTAGTTAGATATAATGTATAAATGCATTGTCAATGGTCGCATACATATCAGTACTCAGTTAATTGGTCGTTAAATTGAACAGTCTCAATGGCCTTCATAAACATGGGTGGGGAAAGTGAAAAACTAAAAATTTTCAACTTTTGATTGTTCATCTAGTTTTGATAAAAACAGAATTTGCAAGGGTAGAATCTATCTTTTGACACACGTGATGGTTTGTTAAGGAGTTAGCAAATTAGCGAAGGGATATTTGAACAGAGATTTGTTTAAAATTGATGCATATATTGGCCTAGTTCTTGAATAAAACTGAAACGTTAACATTTAATTGTAAAAGTATATTGACAATATATGAATATGTTTGTGCAAAATGGTCCAAACTAATCGATCAACAAAGTTATATGGCTTTTTGGTGATATTATATGTTCAAATAACGAAGATATTGAAAAAGTAGTCACTTAAATTGACTTCCTGGTTATAAAAATACAATTATCTTTCTTAAAATAGATGTAATCACCACAAGGCGACAAGACATTGTTAGTTAGATAGTGTCAACTTTTTAGGCGCAAACACGTATTCCTAATTTTGTAGCATTTAGAATTGCGTTTAAATGCAATGATATTTGGGCTAAATTCCGTTAAAATCACCCTTTTTAATATTTCCCAAACCCTTCAAAAAACATGGACATTTATGACAATGTGCAAATATTTTGCTTGTTAAAGTGACACTCTTATTCAAAATCAATACAATGACATATACAACAAACATAAATTTTGATTAATAAACTTTAAACTTCTTACTAAACAATGCATTTTTGGAAAATATTAATTCCTAATAACAATATTATGACCATATATTTACTAGCTGAAAACGCAAAAAAAATATTAAATGATTGGTGAATGCTAAAACATTTTCTCTGATCTACTATCATTTAATATGGTAGAAATACCATGTTTTCTGCACCTTTCTTTCAAATCAGATTCGGTATCCCTCATAAGAACCAATTGATTGACATGTATTCACCCTTTTAGGTATATTTAAACAATTCTATCAGTTAGAGTGCATCTTTAAATATCGTAACTGTTTGAGGTTTGTGGTTTGGTCCATCAAGCAGACTTGTACGTGTAGTTTGGCTATTCCTTGGGATTATATTATTCCTAGCGTCCTTATATCATATATAACTTTATAAACATTTACATACTTTTCTTCAATAAAGTTTCATATAAATGCATATTTCTGTTCATACGTAGTGGACCCTACTTTGCTTGAAAGTTGAACCCTTAAGTAATTGATCTTTATTATTTTATCTCTTCTTATCATAAGAACAGCGGTGCTATCTCCTCTAGCTGGGATCATCTTTCAACCTCTAAAATGACCCACTCAGGGCTGATAAAAGTACTTGTATAAGGTCGTAAATGCTGTAGTTTATGCAAACAAGGTCATTCTTTATGGTGTAATCTATGCAAACTTGTAGCTATAATTTGTTTGCAGATTCTGTTTCATATACATAACAGTGGTGCATACGCTGAAGCCACGTGGTGTCGCAGTCAACAATTGTGCAATTGTAAACTGACGTAGTGCAAGCGAATTAACAGCACGGCGACGTAACAGTGAAACAATAAAAGGGAGCATATCGATTGCTATCGAAACTGACGTAGAACAGAAAGTAGGCCGCACTCAAAAGTGTTAGACAAACGGAGTTATAAATACGCAACGTAACTTGGCGGAGTTGCACTTACTTTTGTAAATTGAGATGTCGTCGTTTGCACCGGAATCTAAAGGAGTGGGCAGCGATTCAGACGCCAGCAGCTATGACGCTGAAGATGCGGTTTTCTTTCCAGGTAGGGACAAAATATGAATAAATCATATATTTTTATCCGGTTTATTATCGAACATATATGACGTTATAATTAGTATAAGCGAATATGGTTTTAATACGATTGATTATGTAACTATAGCGTGGATACGTCTATATTTTTTAAGCTAATAGTATAGCTTAATATGCATCAGGAGGCATCCATGTGTCAAGTGTGATGATTCAATGCAATTCAAAATTTGTAAATTATTTGAGTAGATGCATAAGCACGTGTTTTTAATCAACTAACCGTGTTTTATATGCAGAACAATATGTGATCATATAGTATGGACTTAAGACGTAGGAAACGTTAAATCTAGAAGATGTATGATCCTTTTTTATATGTTCACGCAGGGATCGACAAGATAGGGTTCAATTCTAGCGCCGGCCACGGTGAAACCATGGTTTACCGACAGTATAACCCTTCCGAGGTACTCACACGTATGCAAGAATAATACTTATAACTTTATACGTAATATTTCTATTGTTTTGAAAACGCGAGAAAATCTTTTCTTTATATTATCAATATGACTGAATGTTCCTTGTGCTTAAAATATGTGTTTTAAAGAAGAAGAAGAAGAAGAAGAAGAAGAAGAAGAAGAAGAAGAAGCATGTTAAAAAAATCCATTTTCATTTCGTCTCTAGGTTGTTCTTGGCCGAACCATGGAAGAATGGCTGCGTTTTTCCGTTTGCTTCTGGCACACATTCCGGGGAACAGGTAGTGCTTTTGTCCATTTATGAGTTTTGTTCTGACAAATATTCAATATGGTGCTATTTCGTACACAAACATTTAAAAACCTTTGAACGGCACCTATGCTGGGAGTTGGTTTCGGCCGTGTTTGACCAACAACGTGATAGAAGCATTGTTTCGCTTTTCGACCCTGCATGTGTTGACGCCCCATTCATAAAATAAGATGGTCTAAAATTTTGAATGTAGTTACAAAGGATGTGCCAAATTGTTATCGAAGTTCGAGGCTTTTTTCGCAGTTAACGTGTATAAAAAGTGTAACGGTGCGATTAATTTTGTCTAGGAGCGGATCCGTTCGGCTTCCCGACACTGACGCGGCCGTGGGATGACGGCTCCAACACGTTGGCGAATGCACGTCGCCGGCTAAGGGCAGCGTTCGAATTCTTCACGAAACTTGGTGTTAAATATTGGACCTTCCATGACAGGTATTGTGAATGGTCCGCGTGAAGTTCATTTATTTTCAGAGGGGATTGTAGCTATATCTTAGCATGCCTTTAGGGCATACATATCAAAATGACGCAAATTAAAATTTAATAAATATGTACATTATTCACATAGACAATATTGTATAAATTGTCGTAACAACTTGTTTAACCTGTATGCAAATGAAGTATGTCAACAGGCAGAAGATCTCGAAAGGACACAGAATGAGGTTGAGATGGCGGAACTTCGCTTAACCAGAAAGCTTTTGTCCAAATGCAGGCGCCCTTATCGGCTTGTGACAAGGCCATATCCCTCCCCCTCCTCACGCACACATTTAAAAATTTAACTACTTTCAGAGACATTTCTCCCGAGGGTGCCACACTCGAGGAAACGAACAAGAATCTGGATGAGATGGCTGACCTAGCCCTCAAACTGCAGAACAAAACAGGGGTTAAGCTCCTCTGGGGAACATCCAACCTCTTTGCAAATCCAATGTGAGCATTTCAAAACTAAACCTAACCAGAATTATAAATTAACAGTAATGGCTTGTATCTGAAAGATGGCCTTTGAGACGGACTAGATCATTATAATTCAGGGCTTTATTGTTGGTTCTTTGTATTTCTTTTTTTTTTATTTTTATCGGTTTCAATCGCTTCACGATATGGAATTTCAGGATATTTCATACACCTTGTTTTAATCTTGTATGTATCTAATACTTCATAAGTAAATATCAAGAACCATCAATTTACGTAAATATCAGCATTTTTCCCCACTGGTTTTCTTCCTTTAGGTACATGAATGGCGCTGCCAGCAATCCGGATGCCCATATCTTTGCTTACGCCGCGGCGCAGGTGAAGAAATGCATGGAAGTTGCGATGCGGTTGGGGGCGCAAAACTTCGGTATACATGCAAACGTTTTATTTAAGTAAATCAAAGTGCCAAAGGCACAGAGAGGTCGAAGTTTTCGGTTTCGTTCATTTCAGCAAGTATTTAGCGTTTTTATACATAGCACGTGCTTTTGACTAATTACGTATGGTAACAAATTTAATATAACGCCTTATGTTAGTATCAGGAAATCCATTCGATCTACTAGCAATTTGATAAAAGAGCAATATTAATTTCTCAACCGATACGCGAATTATATATGTTTAGTGTTCTGGGGTGGCAGAGAGGGATACCACACTCTGTTGAACACGGACGTCCGCATGGAACAGAACCACCTCGCTGCCTTCTTCAGAATGGCTGCAGGTACGCTAATTCTAACTTTTTAAATATATATTAAATGTCGACCGATTTAAGTGCGTGAAAAGGGAATCATGATTTCGTCATAAGCAAGAGTGCTTTTCCTGAATATCAGCGGTCTTTATCACATTAATCGTTGCGTGGTATCCGATTTCACCTAACTCCGATTGGTAACATTTATGCCTTTCTTATTTCACCGGCTACAGCTTACAAGAAGAAGATTGGGTTCACGGGCAATCTACTCATCGAGCCGAAACCAAAGGAGCCAGCGAAGCATCAATATGACTACGGTAAAAATGGATTTTGACCTCCGAATAATAAAGCTTAAGTAGTAAAATAAGTAAAAGCCTTTTAAAACATGTAAATATAATGCGGAAAATATCTTACAAAAAATGCCGTCCCAAGACAAAGTATAACCATCAATTTAAAAGCCGTCTCAGTTTCAATGGGGCTGTTCATTTAAAATTTGAAAGTAAGCCACGTCTTATCATTATTCGATAAATTAATAACTCCAATACTTAATTATGGTTCAGAAGTATGGGGTTTTTCGAAAGCAGATGGACTTGAAAAAATCCACCTCCATTTTTTAAAAACACTATTAGGCGTTAAACTTTCAACGCAAAACAACTTTATATATGGAGAATTAGGTAGAGTCCCATTGTATGTCCATAGATTGACATCAATCATCCGCTTTTGGTTGAAAATAACAATGACGGATGAAAGAAAATTCATCCGACTTACATATAACTCGATGTTAACTGATATACAAAACAACGCAACGGAAATAAATTGGGCAATTAAAGTTAAAAATCTGTTAGAATCTATGGGATTCGCTGAAGTTTGGCTTAACCAAGGGGTTGTAAATACAAAATATTTTATACACACCTTTAAGATGAGGGCTAGAGACTGTTTCATGCAAAAATGGAATGAAGAATTACGAGAGTCATCAAGAGCGTCAACATACATACTATTTGCAAATTTTAATTATCACTCATATTTAGACACCATACAAAACAATAAATTCAGAACAGCTTTAACACGACTAAGAGTAGCATCACACAGATTAGAAATAGAAATGGGCAGATGGCACAAGCCCCAGATAATTCCAAGAAATGAACGAAAATGCCAACTTTGTAATACCCTTGAAGATGAATTCCATTTTCTCTTAGAATGTCCTTTATATCATGAATTAAGAATCTTATACATTAAGCGATATTATTGGCGCAATCCAAATATTCCTAAATTTATCGAACTGATTTCGAGCGAAAATGTAACTACTATTAGAAAACTATGTTGTTTTGTCTATAAGGGCTTTGAAATGCGTCAGTTTAGACATTAGACACTTTTCTCCACTAACTATTTTTCAGTATTTAAAGCAAATGTGATATAACTTTACTTTGTTTATACATTATGATTGATTTTGAAAGTTGTTCTATCGGAAATGTTTATATACTGTACACGTTTATATTATATGTAACTGATGGGCTGTAAGCTTATAGTTAATAAAATCTTCTTCTTCTTCTTTACACTTGACATAAATTATCAGTGACCTTCAAGCACCGAATTAAGAAAAGTATTTATTGTTCAAGAATCCCAAGTTTTGCTAGTTTTATATTCTAGCCCGGCAGTTTATGCGCTGTGTAGATAACTATGATGGTTGTCAGGTTTTTGTATTCCTCTGACAATGTCCTTTCAGATGCGATGACCGTGATTGCGTTCTTGAAAACATACGGACTTGACAAAGAATACAAGGTAATTAGGTTTATTTCTTTACATACGTTTCCAAATTTGTTCCGTCCATATAGGCAAGTTGTTTTATTTTCGTTTCATAATAAACAATGTCTAGAAAATATTGCATCATGTAGTTGCAAACATTGTTAATTCCTAGCAATATTGACCGTGATTTGGTCTGCATTGTTGGCCTAAACATAATATAAATATATTTGCCTAAGCGTTATACATGTTATTTATTTCATATATTTGATATGTAGTTGTAAGTGTGTTTAATGTCAAGTAATATTGACTATGATTTGGTCTAGATGGTTAAATTATCGTTGGCTTGAATACAAAGCTTAAGCGTTATAGATCTTCTGTATTTAATATATTTGTGTATACAGTTGAACATTGAACCAAACCACACCACACTGGCAGGTCACGGATACGAACACGATGTCGTTATGGCCTCAGCGTAAATATCAAATATATTACATGTATCATTAAAAAAACGTAATCATTTTTTTAGTATATTCTCTTCCTTCACACAAACCTTAAAAATGAATCTTGTAATTTATAGCCGGTTACCTGCGGAAAATGGTAACCTAAAGGCTTATTGTTCTAACACTTAGTCCCCTCTCCTCGATTAATAAATCAAAACTGTTTTCTGCCTATTTGTTATTGATAAACATTATTCCTACTGACAGGTTCGGGCTTCTAGGCTCGGTAGATTCCAACACGGGCTCACCAGACCTTGGCTGGGACACCGACCAGTTCCCTATGGATGTTAAGAATTCCACACAAGTCATGCGGGTAAGAAGTTACTAATACCTCCAAAGAGTGCATGTCAAGGGACCTATGTCACCTCTTAAGATATTATATTTATCATTTACAATGTAATACATGTTAAGTGATGAAATTGGAACGAAAATTCTTTGGAAGAAGGTAAACACATATTTTTTCGTCAAAACTGAGTGTGACATCATATTTCCGAAGATAGAATTGACTTTATTATCAATTTAGACAACTATCATGATCTTGATGGTCGTACTAAAACATGTTACCATGTGCGACATGCTTAAAAAAGGCTTTGTGTATTGGTACATCGTTAGAAATCGTATCTCTCTCGGCAAGTATCAAAAGAAAAGCCTATTGCCTAGGATAGTAGCCGAGTGTGTTCCGATAATTTATGATGTACATTACGCTTTTCTTTAAGTACTTTATAACTCGTCCCTGTGGTGGTTTCATACAATCGAATTGCCATACAACTTCATTCACAGTATATACAACGCAGTCCGATTAGCTACATCGTTCTAAGATAATGTATACCAGCCCCCATGCTCTTTTATCTAAACGGGTACATTTCACTAGGTGATCATCGAGCAAGGCGGCCTAGCTCCCGGTGGCCTCAATTTTGACTGCAAGGTGCGCAGGGAGTCAACCGAACTAAGGGATATGTTCACCGCGCATATAGGTAATATATCTGGTATAACTTATATTTACAGTTACACAAACGTCTGAAAGGTTTACACATAGAGATGTTAACAAACATGGTCACTTTTGAACAAACTTTATATGAAAAAACGACCACATTAGTTTGCTTATATGTTCGGTATGCGGACTTGTTAAACCTTGCTTCAGCACTTTTGTTCTCGGGTTTCTTTTTTTCCGAATCTTCAATTTTCGGGCATTGACATCACTGTTTTTGCATTGTCTTTTTTTCAGGGGCCATGGACACATTCGCTAAGGCGCTGAAAGTGGCTGCTGCCATGAAGAATTCTGGACTCTTCGACAAACAAATTAAGGTTGAAATTTGCATGAATTCTATTGAAACCCTTATTTCTTGGTAGGATTACTATAAAATAGTTTTCAACAACGGTTAAATTACAATGGGTGTACTCCTTTTACCTATATACTAGGTTTAGGAAAGTTGGGCTACCGGCCATTATGGTATAGTTGTAAGGAGCTTCACTGAAGAAAACTGAAGTAATAATTTTGACGACAAAAATGATGTATAAACTATTACAGGAGCGGTATGGCAGCTTTTCTGAAGGAATTGGGAAGAAAATAGATGAGGGCACAACTGACTTCGAGGAACTAGAGGTACATTTTCGTCTTCTTGAAATTCTAGTATTATGTGTTTCATGATTCTACATTCATTTTTTTCCATTAAAAGTGAACTGGTGTCGGATAGGGTGTCATCCTTAAAAACGTCTGTAACATTGTGTGATACTTAAAATACTAGATACAAAATTATTTTTTTTAAATTCGGGTATATGATTTCAAGTAAAACATTAGCTCAATGAGCTATTTTCCGAAAATGAAAACAAGCCGTGTAATTTACAAACACTGAAGTTGCATCTTCTGACTGTAATGTTATTTATGCCATTTTATGAGTCGGCGTTGCAGGTCCTTTCAGCCAATAATTGAAAACAATTTCTAAAACCTTCCGCACACGTGATTGGTAAAGATGAGTAAGTAACGGGCTCGGGGCGACGTCATTATTAGGATACCATGACCAACACCTTCCTGTAGTAACGGACAAGTATGATTGGCATAGTCTCTATTTTTAAGGCATACGTGATGGGCAAAGGCGATCCGGTAGCGGCTTCCGGACGCCAGGAACATTATGAGACCATGTTCAACACCTTCCTGTAGCCAATGGAATTTAGTGAAATTCTACGTGTAGGAGCGCATTCTTTCATTTTAAGACTTGGTTTTGTTTCTTTAATTACTTGTGAAATGAAAAATAAATGAGACGCTATAATTATATTATTCGTTTATATTGAATAATTTTAAAGCTAGTCTTAAGTTTTATTGTTATAGATGTTATTTTACTTGGAACTATGTAAACTTTTCAAGCCTTACGGCTAAATGTATAAAAAAATCATATTATGTTGTTGATTTTGTTTAGTACCTACCACGTTTCTGGGAGTTTGGACTATTTGAAAAATAATGATGAAAACTACTCTGCAGCATTCACTTTTTGTTAAAGGGCAAATTAATGTTGGTGTTATCTTAATTTGTATTACTTTGATTGTTTATAAGACATATAGATCTGATTCGAGTATCGGGGATTTTATACCTAGGGATGACAAAGGACCGAAAATCCCAATCCTTACACTTATTGAACCATTGGGCATATTCACTTACGTCGTGGGGTTGAGCTCCAGACTCAGAAAAACAAATTCTTACGTGTGTTGTAAGGGCTAAAACTTCGAGACTTCACTGATTCAACTGTTTAAGTCAATGGGAATAACTCTACAACTATTATAGCCAGGGTTATGGAGCTACACATGCGCATTGTAACTCGTCCACATAGTTTCATATGAGGAGATTTTCGATCAGCTAAAATGGCTTAGGACAACCAACTATTTACCTTCACAAGTGTCAGTAATCGATGAACTAAAACATTTTTCTTTCAAATTTATTATCTTAAAATCATCATTTCTTTTTCAAATATCACAAATCCTGTTTGACAGAAAACAAAAAATAACTTCAAATGACTATGACTGTATAATACAATGTAACACATTTAAACATGAACACTCACTGAGGATAAAATGCAATTTCCCCCTTTATTATCCTGTTCAAGATAAATAACTCAACAAATATTTCAGTTAGAGTCCTGTTCATTGTAAATAACAAATATTTCAGTTAGAGTCTATCAGCTGGCCACATGTGTGAGTATATGGGTACTTAATTAGACCATGTTAAAAAAGCTTGAGCAGTTAAATACATGAACAGTTTTTCAATTACGATCAAAGATTTTAATCGAAAATATGGTAATAATTTTCCCCAAAGTGATGTTATGCAATATAAGTTTTTCTCAGTAACATGTTCTCACGCTGACATCACTCATAAACTATCATAATCGGAACTTCATTTTTCTTATGCAATGTACTGTTTGATAACAAAAAACAAAAACATTTTAATAAGTACCCCAAAACAATAGCACATAATATAAAATATCAAATCCAGCCATTCCATGTTTTGATTAACATTTCTCTTTATAACATAAATAAATACATGTACAGTCGAAACCCATTGGTTTGATGTCACAGGGATCAGCCAAAATACTTCGAACCTCGCAAATATCGAGCCAAGCAGGAATGCTAACAAAGAATTGAACAAAATCAATCTTTTACATCCAGTTCGAGCCAACGAGGAAATCGAGCCAAGCGATATGATATAGAGCCAACAGGTTTCGACTGTATCTCATAAAAAAATGCATTTGGTAGAGCGACATACTTGTATTGAGCCATGTACAATCGTTTCACTGTTTGAAGAGGCAGTCTTCTGGATATGTAAAATTCTGTATCTATTGGTGTTTATTTTTTTCCATCTTGAGACATCTTAAGTGACATGAGCAATGTATATATAAAAAAAATCTTTTGACAGTAGTAAGATAGTTTACAAAATGCCACACATGCAAACAAAGTGACATAATTTTTTTTTTCATAAACTTACTAAACTTGTCCCATTTCAGTAGGCAGAGTTTCGTGAATGAACAAAAAATCCAATGTCCAATGTATTTTTTTGATAAATAAAGACCTTTAAATGACCATCTCTGGTACAGTATTTTGTATGCATCAAAACGTTATATTAATATATCAACTATTTTAGCCTGATCTTTTCAGAAAATATTCCCATTTTTGAAGGAAAAAATCCAAAACAATCGCTGTTACAGTTTTTGAAATTGTTAGGATTACATGTGTATTTTTTAAATAACTGAATGCCTCTTCAAATGTTGATGAAACAAAACTTGAAAAGTAAACATCACAAAATGTTGCAGGTAAAAAATCATAGATATTTTCTAGTTTTAAAGAACTTAAAAACAACATGTCAGTCAAAAAAAACAATGATGAGTTGATAACACCATCATAAGCAAAAATAAACTAGGAAATTTAGACCAAAGATACAAATCACCATTTCCAAATGGTCCTGAAATAACATTTAACAATGACACAAAGAAATCTTGCTATATTAACTGGAAAGAAATACCATGGGTCTATGAGAGGAGTTATTTTTCCTTTTACTAAACTTTACACACCACCACAAGCGAATGTGAACTAATGCATTCCTTTCTAAACATACAGATTTGATAAGAAATTAATGTAGGTTTTGAGCTCAGGAGTTAAAAGAGGATGCTGCACCTTGCTATTTTTGTAGCCTCACTCTGCCCTCATGAAATCCAGCATTACATGAATGTCCTTTTCTGTCATTAGGCTCCTGTTTCACTGGTAAAGAACAACAACATATTCTAACAAGCACTCTGACAATAATTCATAGTTAGGAATAGCAAGGTTGTGTAATGGTGTGACCTTGTTTTGCTATCATGAAAATCACCGTGTCTATTGTTTTCTATTCATTATGCTTTTCCTTGGTTTTTATCATACAAGTGAAGTTTCCATGCTTTGCTTCCATGAGACTCTGTTTCCATGGCAGGACACTGTTTTCAGCCTTTAATCCCTGCATAACGATCTTTTCTAACATTAGAACTCTGTTTCTGTAGCATTATATTGTGTCCAGCCATAAGAATGCTGGTTCCATGGGCTGACAACATTTTCTATTGTTAGAACACTAATTTTACCATGACTGCTTCAATACCATGACTGAATGCGCCTCCCATAGCATGCTAACACTGTTTCCATAGCCGTACTACAATAAGAATGATACTTCCATGGGTTTACAACATGTTCTATTATTAGAACACTATTTTTACCATGAATGAATGTTTCCTCCATAGCTTTGGAATACTGTTTCAATGGTTTTACTACTATTTTCCATCATTAGAACGCTATTTTTTTATTGCTGTTTCCATGGCATGGTAACTATATGAATGCTGCCTCTAATAGTTTACTACCATTAGATCTGAGTTTCCATAGAAACACAAAGTCACTGAGGTCAGAAGGTTGTGGTGAGGTCTGATATATAAATTGCATGGTGGGGAAAACACATCTAGACTAGTTCAAGAACCTGAAAAAGATAAAAAGCATTATTTTAAATAATAGCAATTTGATTGTTGATGAAGTGTTTTTCTTTAAAATTTCAATCAAATTTAACAGTATTTCTACAATATAGGTGTATGTGAAGATAAAGAACAAGAGTTCCGACCGTCGCCTAGTACGCCCATCTTTTTCACGTTTTAGCTAAATCAAGGGTCATAACTCTGGAGTGACTGAGGGCAGGATATCAAACCTGAACAAGATATTCTGCCTTTACACATACTGACCAAATTTGATTTTGATTGGACAAATGCTTCTGAAATTATTGATTTTACAACATACTTGATGCTGCCCACCCACCCTAATGCCACAGGTGAAATTATAATATGTCTTGTTCTATAAATGAGTGTATAAAAATATGAAAACAAATAACAAACACTAATCTCTAAATGACTCTTCTCATTTTTTCAAATTTTGATTACTGATCATTCAATTGAGTTGATAATTTCATTTCAAACTGCCTTACCTTAACTGTACCCTGACTATTTGCAGCAACAACCACATTTGAACCCTGGAAGAGATTCATTCAATTAAATACCACATCTGTTGTTTTCAAAGCTTACATGCAACACTAAAGTAGTCAAACTGTTTATGAACATGTATGAAACAAACTGGATACACAATACATGCACATTTCAAACTACATGGAGCTCTTTAGTAAATCATTAATTCTAACTGCTAATACATGTATATGACATAAACTCTATTCATATGATCCCTTTTATGGGGATAAATCAGTTATTTTACAGTGGTCAAAATTAGGATGAGCCCGCAAGCCCAGCACTGGTAAATGGTTTCTAGGCTTAATAAAATAGTGTGTCTTGATTGATTTATATGCAAAGCGCTTGTGTAAGAATTCGACATGCTTTTCCACAAGTCTGATTTCTATGAATGATTTTATGTATTGATGGCATATGAGTATTTAGGGTAAAGCACATGTACTTACAGGTCTCCAGGCAACAGCACTGACAAACTCATTGGAGTCATCCTCCTTTTTCTCTTTGTCCTGAAGAGCAAAAACAAAAGAATTTCACATTGTTGGTTCCTAAAATACAGCCGCTAATGGTAGACTTTGTTTTGCAGTTTTGAAACTAGCTATGCAGCAATGCAATGAGGTTTTCACTTTGTGTGATCAGATAGTCAATTATATAGCTATGAGATGGACAATGGTAACTCTGTATGTTGATTAGATATGCTTCAGCTTTGTTGGCGAAAGGCCAACAATGGCAAGCCTGGTACTGACTAGAAATGACGAAACACTTCTCTGAAAGGTTGTGGACCTAGTTAAAACAAAAGCCCCCACTATAACAGTAGCGAATAATAATAGTAAATTACTACATTTCTTAAATATTTATTTCACTAATCGAAAAATCGATCAAAGGAATTACCGAACATTCACATATCAATTTTGCCATTCGAATGCAACCCTAGTGCAGTTATTTTCAAACCCTACAATAATTGTTAAGTAATACCCCTGAGAAGCTAAAATGCAACAGGTTTTGATCAATTAATTGTAAGGGTGATCTTTGACGTACAGACTGAGTCATGCACTTGAGACATTGTGTTGGAGAACATCCATGTTAAGTTATCTTGAAACTCCCCCTATGCATGGCCAAGTGACAGCCTTGACAAGCCAAATAACAATGAATTTCAACCAATGATCCTTAAGTGTAACCTTGACCTTTGATCTACAAACATTAACTTTAAGCACTTGTGGAAAGTTATCTTAAAATCCCACTAAGAATGGCGAAGCATGGTCATGAATTGTATAACCTAGGTTTTACTCATATACCTGATTAAACAAGAGCTGTCAAAAGGACAGCGCGCTCGACTATTCCGCCGTTTTTCGATGTATGGATTGAAAAGTTTTGGCGAAACATGCATGGATCACTGTTAGATTAGATTTCAATGCAATACATGATGTGCTGAGATATTTACATAAAATGAAGGGAAAATATCTGAGGTGGTATGCAAACTTTAACATAAATTTTAAGTCGAAAAAGGGGCATCATTTTGTCAAAATGCTTGATACAGCTACCTCCTCCTGTGTACAGGCTGGGGGGCATGATGGTGAACAAGCGTGCAAAGTGTCAAAGCCAGATGTCAATGGACTTCGAAAATATTTGAGGTGGTACGCAAACTTTAACGTAAATTCTAAGTCAAAAAAGGGGCATAATTTTGTCAAAATGCTTGATAGAGTTACCTCATCCTGTGTACAGGTTGGGGGCATGATGGTGAACAAGCGTGCAAAGTTTCAAAGCCAGATTTCAATGGACGTTGAAAATATTTGAGGTGGTATGCAAACTTTAATGTAAATTCTTAGTAGAAAAAGGGGCATTATTTTGACAAAATGCTTGATAGAGTTACCTCCTCCTGTATACAGGTTGCGGGCATGATGGTGAACAAGTGTGCAAAGTTTCAAAGCCAGATGTCAATGGACTTTGAAAATATTTGAGGTTGTACAAAAACTCTTACAAAAACATTAATATAAGTGGTTACGCCGACGCCGCCACTCGGGTGACTAGGATAGCTCTCCTTATTCTTTGAATAGTCGAGCTAAAAAGACAATTATTGTGATAATGTATTGTAACACAGGGAGTGAAGTAACTTACCAGTACACTTCTGACAGTACACAGGGAGTGAAGTAACTTACCAGTACACTTCTGACAGTGTCAAACTTGTATGTGAGCAGCTGTTTTGATAGGCCCTTGTAATAGATGTACAGGGAGTTATTTTCACTACCTGAAGACAGACAAAATACACATATTACTGACATTTTGTAGACACAAGTATGGCAGAATAATTGTGAAAATATCTTTTAAATTATGTGTAGTATTTTAAAAAACATATTCTTTACAATTCTCTTAATAAAAGAGCAGAAAAGGATGTTAACAAATAGATATTAACACACTGACATGAATATTGATTAATGTTAATTATTAAACTTGGACATGCAAATTTTAAAATCATCAATGCAATGGTCAAGATGAGCACAAATCCACCAAGCCCAGGACTGGTTAAATGTGTTCTGGGCTTGCTCAAATTCTTGATTATGTATAGCAGGGTTGCTGGGCATGTTGAAAAGCTAGCACTAGTGTCAGAATATGGGTGTGTTCATCAAATTCTATAGACACTGTTGTTAATACTATGATATAAATATAATATTTCATAGTTAAGATCATTTATGTATTTATGATATGTATAATGTATATCAAACTCTCCTAGGTACAGCTGCTATTTATTTGATACAATTATACTTGTTTACATGTTCGCTATTTGAATTTGAATTTGTATACGTAAGCTATTGTATTCGATAAATTTGATCACGGGTCATGTTGGCCTATTTCAAATGTATATTGTGTGTCATATTTCCTTGAATAAACTTTCTTCTTCTTCATCCAAATGGGCTATTTCGATGACTGTCAATCATTGTATTTCATGAACTTGAAAATATGAATTCCAGCATTCATAACTGTTTAAAACAATCATGTTCATTTGCAACTTAATAAATGTACATGTACATATTTGTTGTAAACAAAAGGAGTTCTAACAGCTGATAAATGTCAATCTGGACAAATTGCCTGCAATGTGTTAATTACTAGATATTTGTGCCCACAGCAGGGTTAATGGGCTAATACCCATTGGAAACTGTTTCCAAAATCATTTATACTTGTTTCAAAGTACTACCTACTGTTATTGGTGCAAACTTCCAAGAAAAAACTATCTTCACAATGGTACAATAGTCTGAAGTTAAAAACACTCAGTCTTAATATCTGGCCCCAATTTCTCGAAACTTCTTAAGTCCCTTATAACAGGATTAAGCTAATCTCACTATTTTTGTTGTTCTATAAAATGTGTTATATTTACTTCTTCAAGAAATTCTGGAAATTATGTAGGAATAATCTTTATGATTATCAGAATAAACCATTTTTCATTTATTAAAATCCATTTTCAGTATGTATTTTGGCTAATTGAAATAAGCGACTTAAGCCTGTTAAGCTTAAGAAGTTTCGAGAAATTGGGGCCAGGACTAATTCTGAGCTCCTGAGCTCACTGTTACAGTAATGCCCTATGCTTTGGTCAACCTTAAGTCAATGCTACCTTAAAGATTATAATTCATGGAGTCAGATCAAGAGGCTTGCTTCTTTATTTTAGATTTTACCTGTCAAATTTGAAACAATAACCTACCACAAGCTACATAATCTCCATCCGTTGCTAGGCCTACAAAGTTCTTCTCGTTTATGTGCCCATTAAATGTACGTACAGATGTAGATTTACCCGTGGTCCATAACTTGAGCTGACTATCTGTTGATCTGTAAACAGTAAATGTTTAGTAGTATTCAAGCTCTGATTTCGTTTCAATCCATTTAATTATACAATGTACCTAATACTGTGATATAAAATGTCGCAAGGTTTGATATTTATGTTGAATAAAATATGTTTAAACTAACAGTACTCCAACTGAAACAATGTGAAATAAAACTCCTAATTGTAGGATGTTTAACATGCAAATGTATAAAGCATCATTTCATATTGGTTTCCATCAAGTATGAACAACATTTACAACATTGCTTTTGACTAAACAGGAACTAGGCTTTTTTTATAAGTCTACATACGCTGAGACCAGTTCTGTGTGGTTGAGGAATTTTGTGTATGATACAGCCTTTTTGTGACCTTTGAAAACATTCACTGCTTGTTTCGGGTTGCGCAGGTCATAGTAGTGGACACAGTGATCTGTAATAGAATAATGATAGAAGTGTAATATCTAGTTTTACCTTCGACCTTTCAGTGTGACCTTGGCCATGAACCAAGCTCACTGTGGCATGCGCTCTGCACATCACCTCAATATTGTGAACATTTGTGGGTATTTTTTTCAAAATCCTTTCAGTGGTTCAAGAAATCTGGCGGACACAATTTGTGACAGACAGACACACAAACAGACAAACATGCTGGACTCCTCAGACTGCTAAAATTTGTAAGTATGTAGTCCAGGGACTAAAACAGTTAGTGTCTAAAACTGAAATACACTGTTATTGATTTTGTTTTTATTCTATAATCTTGTGAAACAAGTTATAATAACATTATATAATTTCTGTCTCATTGTCAAGATCTTATGCAAGATAGTAGTTTGGTGTAGTATGGAAAACCAGAGTACCAAATTGTCTAGTTTAGTCACCACCAACCAAATTCAATCAGCCTATACCAGGAATCAAGCCTAGGACACCTTGGAAAGAAGTGTGTTTACCATAGCACTAACATTAAGTTCTATGTTTTAATGTGAAAAAAAGTCTTACCTGCAGAACCAAATGCCAGATGGTATCTACTGTCAGGGTTAAACTTGACGCAGCAAACATTCGCCTTCGCTTCTATACTCATTATAGAATTCTCCTTGTTTGTGGACCAAAGCTTCACTGAAATGTTCAACCAAGCGATCGTTAAGATCATGGAAAAGAGGAATTTTTCAGAAGAGATCAACAGTCAGGTTTAGTTTCGACCTTGCCAACATCTGAGAAAGGTCTGTGACTAAGGTAGGAAAAGCTCATGATCCCTTTGAAAATCCTTTTAAATATAAACTTAATGTTGTTACATTGCAGTTTTTGTTTCTCTGTTGTTTTCTTAATTCAATTCTGGGTACATGGGGTCTTCACACAAATCATACAAGACACTAAAGCCAGATTTTTTACTTGACGATGCAATTTTGCAAACATAGGATTTGAGCTGGTGACCTAGCATTTTTAACCAAAAAGACCCATATTTATACTTATTGGAGATATCGTTCATACAAATAACCTGATCAACAGAAACTATTCCATTTGTGTGAGGAAAAATGAACATTTTATAAATACATCAGCTTTTCCAATAAGATCTGTCCCAGAGACCTAGTTTTTGACCCTAGATGACACACTTTATCATCTAAGATTTCATTTTTTTATGACATCAGGAAAATATTTCCTAAGATTTGACCTAGTGACCTAGTTGTTGATTTGAGGTGACCCATATTCACAAATATTCTGACCAAGTTTCATAAAGATTTGACAAAAAATAATGAATTTTTATGACTGTAGAATTCTTTCTCCTAAGATTTGACCTTGTGACCTAGATTTTGACCCGGGATGACCCATATTAAAAAACTTTCAAGATATTATGCAGACAAATATTCTGACCAAGTTTCATAAAGATTTGACAAAAATTGTTGAATTTATGATATTGAGAGATTTTCCTAAGATTTGACCTAGAATTTGACTGATATAAAAAATAAGCAAGATATTATGCAGACAAATATTCTGACCAAGTTTCATCAAAATATGAAAAAAAATGTTGACTTTATTAAGTGGAAATATTTTTCCTAAGATATGACCTAGTGACCTAGAATTCGACCCAGGTTGACCCATATTAAATGATATGCAAGATATAATGCAGACAAGCATTCTGACCATGTATCATGAAGATTTGATAACAATTGTTGAATTTTTTTACCGTGAAATACTTCTTCAAAAGATTTGACCTAGTGACTTAGTTTTTGATCCGAGATTACCTTTATTCATATATATTCAAGATAACATGCCGACAAATAGTCTGACCAAGTTTGATAACCATTGGATAAAAACTCTTGATTTTATTACATAAAATGAAAAGTTTAACGCAGAATTGTTAACATAAACCGCCCGCCCGTCCAGTATACGCCATTCTATAACCCGTAGTTTTTTTATGAAAAATCCGGCTAAAAATAGAGCAATATGCCAAATGGTATCTACTGCCAGGATTTAACTTCATTCAGCAAACATTTGTCTTTGCTTCTTTACTCATAAAATTCTCCTTTTTGTAGACCACAATTATACTGAAATATGACATAGTGCAAAAGGCAATCCATGTCTGTTGTTGTTTTTCTGCCGAACCAGGGGCATTACTACAAAACATTATGAGTACCTAGTTCAATTATATTGAACAACAATGATGTTAAGGCTATTACAAAACTTTTCTCCCCCAAAAAATGGACTAGCAAATAAATGTCAATTTGCATTAATGTTTTATTCACTAGCCTAGGTACTTTGAAATGCATACCTTTTGCATCATCTGACCCAGACGCAATGTGTTGTGGATCCATTCTGTTAAAATCAACACTCCAACACCGCTTTTCATGTTCCTGAAATTCAACAGTTAATCTAAGCAGTTAGCACTGAATTTATTATTTGAACAGTGTGTTTCAAGTAATATGTTTCCAACACTGGAAATAGTGCACTCACGGTACTCTAGAATTTAAGAGATTTCAATATTCTCAGATGTGAATTTTGTCAAGGGTTTCCGAATAGTCTTAAAATTTTGGCATTCGTGTTATGAATATTCAAATCCAAGTCACTTTGCAACATTTCAATTGACTCAGGTTTGGACACTTCATAATATCTATGATTGTTTAACTAACTGCAAGAATCAATGTAAAGATATACTGCAATTGATACAAAGACTTATGGATTATAAAACTTTTATACACATTTTAAATTTAAACAATCACAGGGGCTGAAACTATACTAAGTAATAGGTGATTTCCAAGAGATTCCAACTGTTGATAATTGTCTGAATAATAGCCACAGGTCTGTTTGAGTATGAGCGATGTATGCCAAACGGCAAGGCAGGGTAAAGGAGCTTCCACTCCTTTTTGAATTTGTTTTCAAAATCATTCATATTCATTGCAAGGTACTTCCTACGTCCAGGAAAAACATTTTTCAAAACCTTCCTTAGACTGAAGTAAAAAGCTCTCAATCCCGAGTGCAGGATTAATCCCAAATTTTAGAACCCCTGGATTTCACTAACTTCATAAAGAGGTTTTAAACAAAGAGACGCAATTGTGATCTTGGTCCAAGAATACACTTATCAGGCGTTGCTCAAGGTAGTCATAATTTATACATTTGATACCATGATATCTAAGGTAGTACAAACATAAATGATCTTACGAAGGTTTACCTGGAAAAGTCTTAGTTTTTGTTGAGTGAAAGCATCCCATAATGTAATAGCCCCCTCATAGTCTGCACTGGCCAGCATATTTTTGTGGTATGAGCTCCATGTTACACAACTGTAAACAGAAGATAATGTTCTTGTTTAAACAGTTACATCATAAGTTATTTCTTTTTCTTAGTATTCTTCAGTATTTAAATCAGGGAGTACCTCTTTGATTTTAAACTTTTCTTTTATTTTAATAAGTTAATAAAATTAAACAAGGGGGCGAATACCAGTGATTATCCGTATTTCTTTCCGATCAATAAAGGGGCATAACTTAATAATTATCAAAGCCAGAGTTATGGGCCTTCCTTTATATATGTGTATCACACTGGCAACATGTTTATCAAGTTTCATTTTATTATCGTGAACAAATTTGGCCAAGTAATGGCCATGGTTTTGAGTCTAGGCATTATGATGCTGATGACAATCACAATACCTCTACTTTTTCTTTGAAAAACAATCAGGGATAAAAAAAATAGTTTCTTGACTTGAAAATGCAGTTTGATTTAGGGCTGTTTTTTTTTCAAAACTATGTGTCTCATTTGTATATAAATCATGCTCTTAAAGCTGAAGTTTTTAAAAGTTCAGCCTGTCACACTGGTCTTCATTTACCTGATTTTTGAGTTACACGTCATCTCCGTGATGGGGTAGTGAATGTCTACGGCATCCTTTACCACAGTCCCATATTCAAACACCTTTATCTTCTTTGTCACCCCGGCAATCGCAAAAAAGTCACAGTCACGGTCAAACTCTATACTGGAGCCAGAAATGATATTTTGCATAACACATATGTATTTATTTTACTTTTGTATACATATATTTATTTTTATTACGTATATATATGTTTTTATTTTACTCATGTATACTTCCAAGTATTAACAACGTTAGTTTTCAGCCCTTCCTAGAAAACCAGTATTAAAATAGGTTTGTTGTTCTTTAACTTGTAGTAATGGGGATATTATAAAAGTTTAAACAATTTAAAGATATCACTTCTCAAAGTTAACTATACAAAAAGTATCAATATCATCACAATTAAAGATGTAATAATTATTGGCACGACTGCAGGTAACCTTTACCTTGAGACAATACTGGAACTATTGTAGATATCACTGGTGTATGAGAGAGTGGCCAGGGGTCGAAATGACGAGAATCTGGTAAACTTTGACAGGCTTTCTGTAAATTCATCCAGACCACCTCCATCACTATCTGAAGAAACAAAATATGTGTAGATTATATATGAGGTTTTAATGGAACTGTTTGAACAAACTGTTGAGTATTTGCCTGAAGAGATCTATCAATCAAGCAGGCTAGCTCTAGAAATATTTCCCCTCTAATAGTAGAGTTTGTAACAGTATATGAAGGTCTCACAGACAGTATATACAACTAGAGCTGTCACAGGCATGACGAATTACCGAACATGCCACCTGAACACAGGAATAGTAAACTTTTGAACTTGACCTTGACCCCAGGAGCCCAAAACGCAATCCAATGAAAGGCTGCCTTAACTCTTCCTAAACACAAAGTTTAGTCAAGATATAAGTCGACCTAGTTAATGTAATACAGTTTCAACCATTTTTCTATTATTAGAAACAGTGACCTTGACCATTGGGGCTTCCAACAAAATCCCATGAAAGATATCGATAAAACCTTCCTATATATGTTTGGTCAAGATATGTCAACCCTAGCTCAAGTCATTCAGTTTCAACTGTTTTTCTATTGTTAGTAACAGTGACCTTGGTCTTGATGATAGGGGCCCCAAACGCAATCCCATGAAAGGTCTCCATAAACTCTTCATAAATACAAAGTTAAGTCAAGATATGTCAATCCTAACTAATGATATTCTGTTTCAACCATTTTTCTATATTTAGTTACAGTGACCTCGACTCTAGGGCAATCCCATGAAAGGTCTCCATAAATTCTCCCTATATACAAAGTTTGGTCAAGATATCTCAAACCTTACAAGTTATTAAGTTTTATAGATAAGTTTGATGCCGCCCGCCACCGGAACAAAGACATACGTTAGTCTAATAACCAGGTTTCACTATATACATACTTTTGAAAAACAGACCTACAAACCAAATCTTACCAGAAAACACATCATTTCTAATGCTGAAGTAACATTGGTGTAGATCATCGAAATGTTGGTTCACTTTCTTTCTCCGAGTTGCCATAGATGTTCGTAACCACTGTTTGCCTGACTGAAAATATAGTAAAATGTATAACATTTACACAATCAGTACCAAGGTCTCTATGAAGGGTCTTAACAAGCTTAAGTGGCTTATTACATTAAGCCAAATTTTGACGTAATCTTGATATTACTTAATAAACAAGAGCCGTCATAAGACAGTGCGCTCGACTTAGCTGCTTTGACTTAGAATACAATAATGATGTAATAATACCAAGTTTGGTCTCTTTATGTCAAACCTAACTAAAATTATTTGATACACAAGGTGACTTTGATGCTGCCCTCCCACCAGCCTGCCCAAACAATGACGCAAGTCTTTCAAATAACTTGATTTCCCATTAAGAAAATGTGGTTAAGAATATACAAATATGCCTCTCAACGGAAATTTAAAAAAAAATAAAAAAATTCAAGGGCCATAACTTGTATTTAGGCTTAAAACAGAGTTATGTTTCTTGTTGTAAGATGGTCGCAAATAATTTTGAATTTTATTAAGTGCATTAAATGAACGGTATAGAAGTTTTTTTTCATTAAAATCCCAACTTGCCCTTAACTTTTACTTGCCTAAAACTTTAACTTAAGTCAATCAGGGGCCATAACTTGTATTAAGGATATGGAGTTATGTAATCTCATTGGGTGATGGTCCTGAACAATTGTGTGAAGTATTAGGTCAATTGAATGAAGGGTATAGAAGTTATTAAACAATATCCCAACCTGCCCTAAAACTTTAACCTAAGTTCCATAGTCAATCAGGGGCCATACTTTGTATAAAAGATAATATGGAGTTATCTAACCTCATTATGTGATGGCTCTGAACATCTGTGTGAAGTATTAAGTCAATTGAATGAATGGTATTGGAGTTTTAAGTGAAAATCCCAACTTGCCCTAAGACTTTAACCTGCCCTAAAACTTTAACCTAAGTCAATCAGGGGCCATAACTTGTATTTAGGATAATATGGAGTTATGTAACCTCATTGTGGAATGGTCCTGAACAACTGTGTGAAGTATTAAGTCAATTGAACAAAGGATATATAAGTTATTTATAAATATTCCAACTTGCCCTAAAACTTTAACCCAAGTTCCATAGTCAATCAGGGGCCATAATTTGTGTAAAGAATAATATGGAGCAGTGCTCCAACTAGCCCGTTTTTCTATGGTGCAGGCCCTTTTCTTACCGTCCTGCCCCCTTTTTGAGTAGTGCCCTTTTCACAAATGCTCTATTAGCGCCAATTATCCCGTTAACAAGTGCCCTATTTACTAATTAAATCATTATGAAAGATCGACAGCCCTTAATCCGCTGTCATAATTGAGACAAATTAAGTAACACTTATGATAATAGTGTTCCCGCTAGGTGTCACCATGCCCCCATTGACTTCTTAAAATATGCCGTATTGCCCTTTCATCTTCCCATGTGCCTTGTCCAAGTCATATGACAGCTTATTGTGTATTTGTGTAGTGAGCAGACGACCTGTGTATTCATAATCGGCGATCTTCTTATCCAATAATTAGGAAGAGCCAAATATGGAAACATCGGCAGGAGGCGGAGCTATTGAATGTCAGCTAATCAGAATATACTTTGAGAACTCGTTCATTCAATGATGAAAGTTTGTAGAATGCGATAGAAAATGCGAAGAGATGTTGAAAAATGGTGTCAAGCACAATTCAATCTTTTAAAATAATTGTTAATTGTATTGTTCAGACAAGACTGGCCATTTTAAACATTAATGATTTGAAGCAGACGGTCACTGCCGATTTGTAAACACAAGAAAGCTGGCACTAACACAACCAAATACATCACTTTTTCAGTATATGTTTTGAAAGTTTATTTGTAAAATATTCATGATGAAAATTTCTTTGTAACCCACAAAAATATGTTGATGCTTTATTGCTACGTTTACCTATCATGTCTACGATCATGACAAAATTCGCGAAAACCACCGCCATTTTGTCAGAACGAATTTCGGAGTTATTTTATCAATGTACCATGTTTTGAAAGTGATTTTTTAAGCAAGGGCAGTGATTTTTATTGTCATTTTAATCTAAAACTTCAGCATATTAAACATTATTTCACCAAAGACAACTAAATTACAGCCAGGCTGAATATAACATTCGTACCCAATCCCGATCGTAACAAACTAAGATTCGTCCCCTACATACTTGTTTGGTATTTATTTGATTGCTTCAAATGTTTAACTGTCTTTGTGTTTTTTTCTATTCATTTAACAAGATTTTAGGTAAAATGTGCGACATTAGACTTAAGAAGACTCCAGACAAGTACAATCATCCTACCACAGACAAAGAGACAAATTTTAATTTTGATATTCAAACACACCCTTCTAAATTTTGAGAGAAAAACAACAACATCTTGTTTAAGCCTGAAAATGATGGAAAATGATTTAAATTAAGTATGAAAACAAAACAAATTCTAGGGGGAGAACCCCCCCCCCCCAATTGCCCCTATACGACTCATGTAGCTAGCTTGCCCTTTTCAAAACTCCACCCTGCCCTTTTCAAATCCTGGCTGGAGCACTGTGGAGTTATCTAACCTCATCATGTGATGGCCCTGAACAACTGTGTGAAGTATTTAGTCAATTGAATGTAGGGTATTGGACTTATAAGTGAAAATCCCAACTTGCCCTAAAACTTTAACCGTACGCCGACGCTGGGGAAGTAGTATAGCCCACCTATTCTTCTAATAGTCGAGCTAAAAATAGTTCATCATGATCATCATACAGATAATTTCCTTTTATGCAGATTTCATGATGATAATCAGTTCAGTAAAGGACAACACATTTTGTTTAAAGTTAAATGACTCAATTTTCTTCATTAACTGAAAATTTTACAAGATTATCCAGCATAGGGTTACATGTAGGTCCCCTATATATGGCATTTAAGCAACAAGTGTTTGATATGTTTACCCTTACAACAAAAGGCACATACATTTTTACTGCCATTGAAGCCATCCTGACTACTGGACAGGCCACTACCTCCAGGTAGTGAGGGGTCTACGCTATTTGGTACAAGGTGATCCTGAAAAAGATACACACAATGGGGGCTACTGTAACCAGTCAATTATCATTGATTTCTGTTTTCTAATATATACTATGCGAAGACATTGTTGTCTGTACCTCACAGACCTTATACTTGCTTACATCATAATACATATTACTTGGAAAAAGATAACCTTACCAATTTATTTGAAATACACATGTACCTAGTAAAGCGAAACCAGCATTTTTAAGTATGGACCTTTTAATAAATATCAATCTGTGCCGGAACAATTATTTTCCTGTATGGAATTCACTAAGCATAAGTCTCAACCCTAAACAATTAAAAATATACAAGTTATAAGATTATTATGTTAACTTACAGGTAGGTAAGGGTATTTTTCTCTGTGCTCATTTATTCTCTCCTGAAAAATAGGTAGAACACAGTTAACTACATGTACATGTATACCAGCATAAAGGATGTCTTTATGAATTTAAACAAGCACAGTACAGTCACAACAAAACTTTTACTCCGTGGAATTTAATCGTCATAGACATGAAATGAAATATGACACTGAGTTCCTTGGAGTTTGACTGTCTTGCCCTCCTAGTCCATGCAGATCAGTGGATTATTTAAACATCCCAGAGGAGCACTGCATATGTAATATTTCAGCTAACATATTTTCAAATTTCAGCCATATATACATACCTCTATTGATTGAACATCTTCATCAAGTATTGAAATCTCCTTTGACAGTTTCCCTAGTTGCTGAAATAAACAAGAAAGTTTTCATATTCATGAATACTGAACAAATGACAAGTGGTCAGTTGTGAATCAAACAATCAGTTGACCAATAATAGGATTATATGCTTATATAAATATGCTTTATGCTCACGTTTTTATAGGGTCAGATATCAAAATACTTAAATGTGTGTGAAATTTCCAAAAATGCTTGTTTTAATGATAGAATATCAACAAAAGTTCAAATAAGTGCTCTATGGTAAACAATTATCAAAAACATCTGATTTAAAGCTATGTTTACCAAAAGTATTGCTATTAAAAACTTTTTTGAGCAGGGGTTGACACTAGCGCAGGCCCGCGGTCCCGTGGCCTGTAAAAAATGGGCAGGGACAGTGAATAAGCAAAGTTTACTGACCTACTGTGTCTCGAAAAAAGCTTGAATTCTAAAAATAAACATATATATTTATGGAATCCCTCGACTTCTTTTTTTCCCATTTCTTTCCGCCCCAGTCAATATTTCATACGGGGAGTAACGAGGAACGGTCGCCTGTCTTCGGAATGCTGTGTGGTCTATGCTCAATTTGAGTCAGTTTTTTTAAGTATCTGTTTTAATCAAGGTTTTAAAATTTGTGGCAATTTTCGACACAGACTACCCAGGAAGTCTATGTTTTTTTTGTTGAAATGATAAAATTAACAATTTCTTAAACTAAGGTTATAAACTCACAAATTAAAGTTCAGTGGAATGATTCCTATCGTAGTCTGTTGGTCCATATAAACAGAATACATCGGCAATTTTTCGTAAAATTTCAATCAAACAACTCTGTGTTTGTTGTTATTATAATCAGTATTTTAAGTCTTTCTTTTTGGTATATTAGCTACACTTTATTACAAACACACTTTAATATAAGGGCCTGTAGATTTTCAGATGGGCCTGTACATTGCAAATGTTGGTGTTCCTTCGGGATAGTGGTCCAAAATAGTTAGTGTCAACCCCTGTTGAGGTTGAATTAAAAAAAAAATCTGTTCACCAGAGTATCAAGTAAATTTCAACATAATTTTAAAATTGTGTTGCCAGAATAAAATATGAGGCAGTTCCTTTAATAAAACACTAACCTCTTGCTTCTTCTGTCGTAGTTGTACAAGGAAGTCTTTCAACACGATATTTTGAGCAAGCCTCCCATCCTGTATTGAAATAGTGTGTATATAACAATAATTATAACAGAACACTCATGCATTTATTTTAACAATGTTTCAGCCATCTTGGCCTTTATCAGGTTGTATGCCATAGCAGCAATGATTTCATTTACAGGAAATGATGTCAATGATGAACAAAAATTAACAGCTTCCATATATTTTACACTAATACCCAAATTTTAAAATCTTGAGGGATAAATATTGTTTTAACATGCAAATCATAATCTTGCAAATTGAAACTTAAAACATTAATCTTCCAAACAGTGTTCTTACTTGAATCTGAAATAAGTGAGTTTCAAAGGGCGAATTTCAGAAATATATCAATCCATCATTATTGTTTAAATATGAGATATTAAAGTGAATCCAAGGACTGCCAAATGTGAGCAATTAAGAACATTGCTTTTAAACATTTCAAAAGTGACTTACATCCTCCAGCTGTTGTTTGCGATTGTGAAGCAGTTCCAGGAGATTGTTAACATTAGTAAGGTCCAAACTCTCCTCCATTACCATCTCTGCCAGGTCCAGGGAGCCAGGTACATTCTATGTAATAGGGGCATTATATAGCAAATGAATGCAGACTGTTCTAGTCCAAACATATGCGTGATGAATATTTGTGCTTGTCTATCAATTGACACGGTATTTGAGCTAATGTGTTTGTTTCCGACCAGATTTACTTGATGCATAATAAACCTAATATAAAGACAGGCTAAATGTGTTATCTTTAAATGAGTAGTAACTATTTAATCAAGTATGTATGTAAGTTTCATAGAACAAATCATGCCATACCATTACCTGATGGTCTAGACGTATTCGTTTGTCATCTTGCCGACTGCGATATTTCTGAACCAACTCATTCACTGAAAAGTGAAACATTGAAAATTTACCAAAAAAGTTTCTATATCTGTGTTATAACAAATTAAATCAAATGCATTTTCACTGATGACACATGCAACATATTAGTGTATACAATACTAATTGATACCCGAAGAGTATTAAGACATTTATTTTCATTACTTTTTATGTTGGTCATTAACAAAGCAACAATCTGACAATGAGATAAGAAATTCTTCATATTTTTTTAATTTTCCTTTACTGCATTAAAATAATTTATTACCAGTTTGATATCTGCTAAAATGCGTTCCTTGAACTCACATTATTCATTACTATTGGTCTTAGGCAAACACCTGAGAGTCCCAAAGACAGTTTTGTGCACATATTTGTTTTACTATTAAAAGAGTGCATCCTGGTGACGCACATGTTAAGCTCTCTGGATTCAAAATAAATCACTGACTTACACATGAAGTTGGGGAAAATCAGATCCTGACTTTCAATGACAAAGTTACACTTGGGACACCTGTTTGCTGTTTCCAAACTTTGTTTGATGCACTTGTAGCTGAAAAAGACACCCACTAAATAGACTTCTCAAAAAATAATACTGATCCCTGAACATGATGGGTATTTTTCAATTATGGATACATATTAATAATAAAACATCATCAATGAATGTCTTAACATGATTATGAAAAGTGTCTTTCTTCTTTTGAAAAAAAAATCTCGAATACTTACTCAACTGAGTCCAACATAGTATAAGGTAGTAAACGTCAAGGAATATGGCAATTTTAAATTCTATTTCATTTTGCCTTCATTACTTAAATCAGGGATGCCAACACAAACTTATAAAAAAAGAAGAAACCAGTATGAAATAAGAGGATCCCCATCACACTTATACAAAACATAATTTTTTGTAAAGATCAGATTAAAGGCAAAAAATTTAACTTTAAAGATTTGAGGCCAAAAAAGAGGAAATCAGCTGCAAAGAAGAAAATTGGCATCCCTGCTAAATGAAAACATAAATTGGAAAAGATCCTTATTTATGCATAAAACTATTGACATTAATTCATTTTGTAACATAGTAAGATAATTTAAAATTTTAACTAAAGCCAGGCTGTTATGTGGTTAAATAAGTTAAGGATGTTAACAAGCAAATACTAAAATATTTTTGAGAAAATGAGTCCAGATTACTACCAGTCCTCACTTACCAAAATGTATGTCCACATTTGGTCATATGTGCCTCCTCAATTAGGTCAAAGCAAATAGGGCTGAAATAAAAATGTGTGCAATTGGACCATCATCAGAAACTTTGCACTAATTATTTTGTTTTACATCCAGTCACATCATTGGAAGCAACTTGTCATTATTTTTATTATAGTATGGAAGTACAATGTAAATGCTATGAAATTTTCATCAAAACTTTGATAAAACTTGAAAAAGTGCACCAGAGCAAACCTTAAACCTATGATTGCCTGTCATACTAGTAGTAATATGAATCCTCCCTTGATTAACCAATAAGCTCACTCCAGACAGGAGTGTTTATTACTCCTCACACCAGTTCAGTATTAATTAACCCAATGAAGAAAATGTTCTTTGGTGCTGGGCTTGAAGCTGACTGTCAGATAACTAATACTCTAAAGTAAACCTAGGAGGAAAAGTGCGCCCGGTTTGGGGCCCGAACCCACGACCGCCGGAACACTAGCACGGAGCTCTAACCAACTGAGCTAACCGGGCGGCTGGTTCTAACCCAGACACACTACACTCCTCCCCCCATTAACTTTTTAGGTCGACGGAGGCACTCCCGCCGTTTACCGCTGCCACCAGTAAGGTAAACCTAGGAGGAAAAGTGCGCCCAGTGTGGGGCTCTAAGCCACGACCGTCTGAACACTAGCACAGCGCTCTAACCGTCTGAGCTAACTGGGCGGCTGGTTCTAACCCACAACTCTTACTGACTGGATTTAATGGACAACTAGTCTTACCCAAGCAAAATACAGGGCAGTAAACACAACAATTGTCTTAATTTGCAACAGGTAATGACTCCTAAAGAACATGAATGTTGTTTTGTGTTTCTGGTTAAAAAAACACTTACTAAACTCAATGGGTAGAGCTGTGCTACTTTTCCAGTGGTTAGATTCAGTGTTCAGGCTGACATGGGTTTGAGCCCCGGAGGACATGGGTATTTCCTCCATGCAAACTTTTGCCGTTAACAAATTGCATGAAATATACCTACCATAGAAAGTCACTATCTTTGTCTTCGTACGATCCTGTAACACCATTGAACACAGGAGGCTGTGTCCTTTTTCTGGGTTTTGCAACCTGCCTAGTTGTTTGTTGAGTACGTCCAGCCATTGCCCAGACTTGAAATAGGTCAAATGGCACAAAATACGTTCACAACCCTCTTTCTTTATTACTCATTTTGATAAATTTGTGTGGGTGCAGAATGTCAACATGGGGCTTTTTAACCGGTACGTTTTGCAAAACGCATGTAAAGAAATTAAAATCTTTGTGCAACTTTGATCAAGTTTGCGTTGTTGTATTGAATTCAATTGGTTTTGAAAATGCAACGTGTACTGGGCAAGTGAAACCAAGGTTATCTTTGTTGTTATTTACTATTACAGTGAAGTTCGTGCAGTAATCACGCATGCGTGAAATGAATTTCCGCTCGTAAATAAAATTAAGCTGTAATATCTACAAAGTAGGCTATATTATACTAATTTTGCTGCTATCCATAGGAAAATGTGAAACAGGGTGCACTTCCGTCTTGGAGAACGTTATTAGTTCCAACTTCCACTTGAATCTTTGCTTATAAAAATCAATATACTTTGGAATTAACATAATTTGAAATATTAAATAAGACATTTTGAATGAGGATGGATGATTGGGGTTCGCAGGGGCAGTGATCCTTAGTGGTCACCTTATCCACATCCCCATACTTGATTTTGCAGCAAAACATTTTCGGTTTGGCTATTCTTGGTATATAACGGCATTCGAAAATTGAAAAACACCTGTTTCTGAGTGATGTTTTTGTCATTACGATCACTTTTGACGTTATATTTTGTAATATTTTAATTCAGCAGCCCCCAATGTTAGGACATACTTTGTAATATGGAACTAATAAACTTATGTGAATGTAAATGCTATAGAAATATGAAAGCTTTTTAACATTTATTTATATTCGGCACATTTGAACATTGAAATATCTTTTTAACAACATAAAATCTTAACAATATAGCCATGGACACAACTTTATTAACCTGAAAAAGATACAAACTCAATATGTGGGGTGATACATGTACAGTCTTGTGCAAGTTATAACTTACACGTTTAACCTTTGCGAAACAAGCCTTTATGTTTAAGCATATTATATTGTTGAAGTGTATACTTGCTTCACAAAAATCCTTGACAAACATGTGTTTTGAAGCCATTATCCATGCTGCACTATTTTTAATTCAGCTTTTATGGGTCAGTGTAAGAAGCACTATCTCATATTTCGGTACAAAAAAAATATGCTAAATATGTAAAACATTCGAGCCCAACTCTAAATAATCTACAGGAATATGAAAAAAATCTACCAGCCTGTAATCATATGTATTGGTATTAGCTTTTCCTTAGGGTGTTACCATGTGGAATCTTATCAATGATGAACAACTTATACCGGTATATCTTTTTTATAATTGCAAGTCACAAAAATATTAAAAATATAATTTTATAGTTATTGTTACAATTAAACCAAAATATGAGACCCTTTGAAAAAATATGCATGGCACCAAAATGCTTTAGAAACAAAAAAAGTAATATCGAAAGGTACTAGTAGGTGTTTTCGAGTTTATCTACAACTGTATCATTTTTAGCAAGTGTATCATTTTTTTTACAATGTGGCCAAGAACATGACCACAACCTAAGCCTTGTCGCATTGTTCTTGACATGATATACAACTTTATACGTAATACCATGGTGGAGAGCAAAAGCGATAATCCATCCTTAATGCCATTATCTGTTCATGATCAGTTTCAGAAAATTGCACATACCCAACGTACTCAAATGCACATGCATTTCTAAATGTTAAATATTAAAGATGAATACATAATAAACCAAAATAAGAAATTACTTTGTCTGGGCTTACCCAAACTGTGAAAAAATGAAAAGAAAAAAACATTTGACCACTGGATAGACTTAAAGCTGCACTCTTACAGATTGACAGTTTTGGCCTCTTTTTTTTTAAAAAAGTCTCAGTATCAGTTTATTTTGACATCAATGCCTTCAATTCAGTCATGTAAGATAACTCACAATAGAGTAAATCTCAATTGTTTATAAAAATGGCTAAAAAAAAATCTTCAAGCATTAGTAATGCTACTACCCATAAAACATCTATTTTGGAACTTACATATGAAAAACTGTGACATGATCTTTTGTCAGATGTCTTATATCACTGGTTTCCACACATTTACGCAAAAAATGGCTGATACAACGAGATTTCAAAACGGTATGTTTGTGATTGTGCAGCTTTAAAAACTTCCTGGTAGCAGGTTTTGTTTTAATTAGTCTGGTAAGGTCAGATAACTATTCACTAATTGTGGCCTTTCTATGAGAAGTGAGTTTCAAGTTATTTGAAACAAAACTTCATAAAACTTTTAATACTTTGCTGATGTACTAGTATTGTACGATTGTATTACAGTCCAACATGTTACCAATTAACGATAACTTAATTCCTATGGTAGTAATGATAGAGTAAAAGAAATGACAGTTGTGCCCATGTTAAAAACAAAAAATCAAAATAATTAAAAAATAATTAAAAACAATGTTTTAACCAAAATTTAAAAAGTACATGGTGCAGAAAAGGTACAGGGTGTTGCAGAAAAGGGACAGGGTGCTGCAGAAAAAGGACAGGGTGCTGCAGAAAAGAGACAGGGTGCTGTAGAAAAAAGACAAGGTGCTAAGGGAGAAACAGACACATTGCATCAGGCTGTGAAAAAGTTTAACAATATGAATTTCGCAGCAAATGTTTTGAATTTTGCTAAATTGTAATATAAGGTTTAAATTGCAAAATTGTCAAGTATGTATATATTTAAAGACATACCTTAAGAAAAAGAAATGTTTGATGCATTAAAGGCAGGAAGTGGATATACTTGTATCCATGATGACAGAAGGGTGCTATAAAAAGAACAGGGGCAACACCCTTCTGTAACTATTGAACTAAAACCTTAAAAAAAATATACTAACATCTGTACAAAATAAATTACAATCTCACAAAAAGACATTTATACACTATACATTGCAAGTGAAGAGTAAATAGCAGGTAAGAATAGTCAATACACACATCTTGGAACATTCAAACAGTTAGTAAGCAAAGTTTATGTTTGTTGGGTTTGTTTAAAAGATGAAAAAGAGTTGTAAGTAGGTTATTTGTGATGTTTCAACAACTTTCTGCAACAAAATAAATCAAATTATTATTAATTAAAGGTAAGTAATAACACACTTTACAATCATGAGCTGACAAGAATAAACACACCTGATTGATCAAATATGTAAAACTATGTTGTAGCATTGAACTTTTGTAAACAATACATTTACAAAGACGACAAGTTTTGACATTATTCATATAAATTGAACACACTGGTACTTTTAGTCACTAAAAGATATTCTTGATTTCTTTCACTAACCTTAATCCAATATGTAGCAACAGGTTACCTTCATATTAATTGCAATCATATAAATGGTAACATGTTACCTAGTTTTTCTATGTAAAGGGCATTCCAAATTTGCATAAAATATCACAACACTTTAAATATTCAACTTTTCTTTAGATTTCAATGTTATACTAATACCAATGTGTCATTGCATCTTCCATTTTTCAACATTCATGTAATGCTAAGAATATAAGTTTTACATGAGTCACATTAATGCTACACCCTTGTCACATTCAAAACTTTACTAAGTACTTTCTCTATAACGTCTCATAGTTTGTTTCCCCACTATTCTCATCCTCAAGAAACTTCTCCAAATCATCCATTCCAACTTCCTCAGCTTTTTTCTTCTTTTTCTTCTTCTTTTCACCATCCCCAGTTTTCTCTCTTTTGTCTTTTTCTTTGCTGCTCTTCTCGCTTTTTGTTCTCTCCTTCTTACGAGACTTCTTTTCAGGCCCTTCTTCATCCTTTAAATAAAATTAATTGGCATAAATGACTTCCCCCATTATAAAATAAAGTCACTAAATATTTTTATATAAAACCAGAGTAACAACTCTGATTTGAAGTTATTACTCTGGTTTTATAGTGGAGGCATTCATATTTATATATAACAAATTTAAACAAGTGACTGGGTAATAAAATAAAACTTTGAACAATGTTTGAAATTAGGATTAGACATAATTTTCAAAAAAGCATATCAAAATAGCACTGATTGCCTGTTATACCTTGTCTTTTTTCTTTTTTTTCTTTTTCTTCACCTCCTTTTCAGCACCATCATCACTGAGATCAACTGCCTGGTGGCTCTTTTCTGTAAATTACAGACTCTTAAATAACCATAGATTGTCATTATCTGAATACCGGTACATCAACATACATTATTATTCTTTTTACTATCTTCTCATGACTTTTTGCAGGCAGGAAAATTGATAAATTCTACACAAAACCCTGCTTTGAATATTGTTGAAGGAAATCCCACATCTGCATGAGTGGATAAGGTCTCCCACCACACAGCACAGCAAGTGCACCAATCTGCCTTTACATATATATAACTAATTGCTTAGACTGTTAACAACTTTTTTTGTTATCAAAACTTTTAAACTGCATATGAATTTATACAAACTTTACATATATGGCAATTGAAACCTATTATTACTTCATTTAAACACAATCCCTAGCACCTTCTGCCTAATT
Organism: Mya arenaria; assembly: GCF_026914265.1. NCBI lineage: Eukaryota > Metazoa > Mollusca > Bivalvia > Myida > Myidae > Mya > Mya arenaria. The sequence continues at coordinate 53,940,447 of NC_069138.1, forward strand.
CATAATGGTCAAGTTCTTCAAAGCCCTTTTTAACTATAGCACCATGTCCCTCTTCTGCAGCCCTGTTCAAAACCTTTTGAAACCCCATGCTTATATCAAGTCTTGCTTTTAAACTCCATGACTAAGTTATTTAAGTAGTAGTTTTCTCTTTGTCATAAAATATGGACAAATACAGCTGACACGTGTAAAACCTTTTTTGATTCTGGATATTAATTCATAATATTGATTGACCAACCCACACTTAATGTACCTTGGCTTAAGAGGGGAACCAAGAATATTTTAAGCCTTACTTTTACTCTTTTGGGACTCTTTGAGGTCCTTATTTTCTTCTTTAGCTTGAGCCTCCTGAAGTGATAAAACGTTTCAAATTTAAACAGTTCTTATTATATCTCAAAGGCGAGGCAAATGTTGTATTTTAATATGTATTTACAAAACGTACATAAACCTGCAAAAACACAGAACTGTGTTGATTGAATTATATTGGTGAACAATATGAACACATTTCTGAAAATACACATGACAGAACCTGATTTATTTGAATGATCAATTCTGGTTTCAACTTTAAGTGCTATATTTATAAATGTTAATAGAAAGAAGTTCTCTTAAAAAGTGAAAGTAGTTCCTCACTATTTGTTTCAATCTTTACATTTACCCACCGTCTGCTGTTTATCCAGCCAATCATTGAAGACATCAGCACCACCAAAGTCGTCTGGGTTGATATCAGTGTCTTTAAGAACAGCCACATGGCCACCCTCATCACCTGACTCGGTGTCTGACTCATGATTGGTCGATTCAATTTTACGCTGTTTTTCATTGGTCAATACATTGTTACCCTTATTTCCATTGGTCAGTTTATTTTCAGACTTGCTGGAATCAGATGAAAGTTTTCTCATTTCAGAACCTGCAGATACTTTTGTGGAGTTTTTCAAACTTAAACTAGAACTTTTTCTGCTTGCTTGTTTTTCTGAATCACTATTACCACCTGAAGAATTAGATCCTTTTCTAGGTGGAGTATTAACTTTTAACCTGTTAAAATCATTGTTATCACTAGAATTATTTGCATTGACTTCATCGTTATCCTCACTGTCAGAAGAAAGCATCACACTAACACTGTTTTTCACAACAGAAACTTTAGCAGCTTTGATTTCATGATCACCACTACCCATTGGATTAGCCTCATTGTCTGAGGAAAGGTAGTCTTCATCATATTTCACAACTTGTGGTCTTGAATGGGTATTGACTTCTTCTTCACTGGAAATGTCAAGGTCAGGAGCTATTTTTGGAGCTTTTGAAGGTTGTGCTGTCAAGTCAACCTCATCTTCAGAATCTAGATCGTCTTGGAAACCGGTAACCATTGGGTTTCCTGCATCCTCGTCATCACTGTAAATTTTTTAAATAATAACACTTTTTCACTACATTCTTTTTTCAATAATTATTTCACATAGTTGAAAGCAAAAATTGAAGCCTACATAAAGTTACTCTTCTTAAGAAAAACTTACCCGAGTTTAATTCACTACCAGTTATATAACCAACAAAGTCTGTTGACAGTTTCAATAATTTATTGCTTAAAAAAACTCACGAAATACATAACGTACATCAAAAAGTGTTCTTCTTACAACTTAAGTACAATAATTTTATTAATATGATGTAACTTACATAATCAAGAAATTAATCTTATTTATCTATCAGAAAAATAGAAGCAAATAGACAGTATTTTATATGAACATTTACAATACCTGTCAGACTGGTTATCATTTGCATTGGCAACGTCCTTGACCTCCTTAGTATCGTTAAGGAAGCTGTCGTCAAGAACACCTGTGTCAGGTACAAAGTCATCCACACTGCTTACCGGCACTTCTGGATCTGCACTCACCTCAGATTCTGGTAATAATTTTGAGTAACTAAGTATCAAACTATGTTTCATCTACACCAGCCTTCTTTATATTGTACCATTCTTGTGGTAAAATGATTATACCATTAATCTAAATTTGGGTACATTTTTGCCTCTTACAGTGATTTTCCATATAGTTTCAGTCGAAATGACACTAAATCTGATTAAGACCGCCCATTATAATTATCTACTTTGTTAAACAAAACAATATATTGAATAAAGTCCACATGCATTTGTTTAATTATAGAAAAACATAACATAACTAGGTAATCTCTCCATCGGTCTAACAGTTAGGAATATTTATATACTTTGATGGTTTGGGCTTCACGTCAATTGATTAACTACATTATGCTTTGATAGTTTTTTCTACCTTTATGTAGACTGGTATGTTCATATCTATTACACTAAAATACACAGTAAAAAATATGCACCTATCACTGGAGTTTCAGGTGTCTGTGGTGTATTTTTCTTGCTAAACAACTTTGAGAAAAACCCTGTCTTCTGCTCGGCAGGTTTCTTTGGAGTAGTTTGAGATGTCCCCTTGGTTTGACTGGTGGGAGTGTCCATTGGTTCTTTGGCTTCTGTGATAGGTGAGTTGACAACAGAAGAGGGTGAAGTCAATGTAGACGTGGGTGTGGCTAATGTTTGTTTGACATCTGGACTGATGACTGAGGAAACACTGACTGGGGCAGAAACTGAGCGTGGCACTGCAAATAAATAAACAAGAGATGTCACAGAGACAGCGCGCTCGACTATTCCACCGCTTTTCAGTGTAAGGATTGCAAAGATTTGGCGAAGCATGCATGGATCACTGTTAGATAAGATTTCAATGCAATACATGATGTGCTGAGATATTAACATAAATGTGGTTACATGCAAAATTCTAACCAGAATTTCTAAGTCTAATAATAAAGGGCCATTATTTGCAAAATACAGTTATCTAACTTGGTTATTCAATTAGGTTGGGTGGTTGAATACCATTGTATAAAGTCTCAATGCAATACATCAAGTAGTTGCTGAGATATTATCATATGTGTGCTAACATGCAAGACTTTAACCAGAATTTCTAAGTCGCATAATAAAGGGGCAAGAATTATATAATATGAAAGATAGAGTTATCTTACGTGGTTACATGTAAATAAGGTTAAATGGTTGGCAGCCTGTGTGTAAAGTTTCAATGCAATACATCATGTATTCGCTGAAGTATTGACTTAAAAGTGGTTACATGCAAAACCTTAACCAGAATTTCTTTGTCGAATAAAAAAGGAGCCATTATTTTAATTAAATGCAGACTAGAGTAATCCTACTTGGTTATTTAAGTAGATTGGATGGTTGAGTACCATTGTATAAAGTCTCAATGCAATACATCAAGTAGTTGCTGGGATATTAACCTATGTGTGCGTACATGCAAAACCTTAACCATAAATTAGTCAAATAATAAACGCCCAAAATTTGCATCATATTCAAATATATGTTTATCTTACTTCGTTAATTGAGTAGGTTAGATAGTTAGGAATACATATCTAAAGTTTCAATGCAAAACATGATATATTTGCTGAGATATTGACTTAAATATGGTAACATGCAAAACCTTAACCAGAATTTCTAAGTCGAATAATAAAGGGCAATAATTTTGCATTAAATGCAAACTAGAGTTATCTCACTTGGTTAATTAAGTAGGTTGGATGGTTGAGTACCATTATATCAAGTCTCAATGATATACCTCAAGTAGTTGCTGAGATATTAACCTATGTGTGCTTGCACGCAAAACCTTAACCAGAATTTCTAAGTCGAATAATAAATGCAAACTAGAATTATCTTACTTGCTTAATTCAGTAGGTTGGATGGTTGAGTACCATTGTATAAAGTCTCAATGCAATACCTCAGGTAGTTGCTGAGATATTAACCTCCGTGTGCTTGCACGCAAAACCTTAACCAGAATTTCTAAGTCGAATAATAAAGGCCTATTATTTGCATTAAATTCAAATAAGTGTTATCTAACTTCATTAATTTAGTAGGTCAGATAGTTGGAAATACATTTCTAAAGTTTAAATGCAATACATGATGTATTTACTGAGATATTGACTTAAAGGTACTTGCATGCAAAACCTTAACCAAGCTGTGTCGCTGATGGCGACGCTGACGCCGACGCTTGGTTGAGTAGTGTAGCTCTTTTTATTCTTCGAATAGTCAAGCTAAAAATCTGTTTTACCTTTTTCTCTACACTGATTTATACTACCAGTAGTTTAAAAATATTGAAGCAAGACCTTTTATTGGCGTTTTTAGACATTTAGATTTATTAAGAAGGAATACAATCTGAATTAAGAAGGAATACAATCAGAATGACTAACCATTGGGAAGTGAGCTGGGTTTGGTGGGTATGGGGTGAGGTTTAGGAGCAGCAATAATTCCCTGGATCCCTTGTGCTTCCTGACCCTCTCTACGTTTCTTGGACAACGTCTCTATAAACCTGCAGACAAATACAGCGAAAACAAAAATCACCACAAGGAAAACATTTCTTAAATTAATAAGGTGTGTGCGAGAAATAAATTTATTAAGAAAAGAAGCTGTCACTGGTAAATAAAAGCGCTAGAATTACATATAGGGTAACAGAATAGGATTAACAGTTCTACTAGAATCGGAATCCAGTTTGAGTTATGAAATATACTAAAAGTACAAACAAGAATACTGCATGCAGATGCGAGAACTTGTCTGATTTTATTCATCCAAAAGGGGCATAACTAAACAAATATTGAACAAGAGCTATGAGCCTTGTTTCAAATGTGCAAATTTTCATGCAAATATATTGATAGTTTTTTTGGTGAAATATTCAATATCAATTAATGTTTTTGTACACCATAACAACAGCTGATGACGCCAACAACAACACCAAGGTTAAGAAAACCTGCAAGCTCACACATCATAGTTTTGTTCCTCTGACTCTTCATGTATGTTCAGTTCTTCTATGGTGGAGAGCATGTCTTCATTGTTCGTCTTCAGTTGACTAAGCAATGTCTCTCTCTGTAATACAAGTCAAAGTCTATGTAATTTAGGGTGTGAGAGTGGCATAGTAGCAAAGGTATTCGACCTCTCACTCAACATGTTGTGGATATGATCTCCATCCAGGATGACTATCACTGTATAGTAAAATTGTGTGCCTCTAACCCAAGAACATTTGGTTTGATCATCACCAGGGTGAGAGAGTGGTCTAGGGTGAAGGGGTAGGCCTCTAAACCAATATGTTGTGGGTATGATCCCCACCTGAGTAAGAGTGGTATAGGCATCCACCACTCAGTGCTGTGGGTTTGATTCCAATGAGGAGGACTTTCACATGGCCTCTCTAAATGGACACCAGTACTGGTTTTTACCCAGAAAACAGACTCGAGAGTGATTCTGTAACATATCAGCCTTTCTTACAATCAAACTAAAGAAGTTAGTATACACTAAAGTTTATGCACTTAACAAATATATTTCTTAAATTCTGATTTTCATGAACAATGGATATTAAAGACATTTTACATTTACAGCATACAGCATATATGCTGCATAGTGTGATGCAATATGTCTTATGAATTTTTATACAACCCCATAGATAGACCCAATGGTATACATTTCAATATCTTCTACAAATCATAGTGCAGATGTTGGGATCCAATGAACTCTTATGTTTGAAGAAGTTATCATATTATTGAAGACATACAAAGGGAGGCCTGCAACTGAGTTTGTTTGGTGTTAAAAGCTTTTAAACTAACTGGACTTCGAAAGAAATGTTTGGGGAAACGTTCTAAATCAATAACACAGGTTATTGAAGAATGACTGATTTAATAATTAGCTTTCAACATGTCTGAACTTCACCCATGCTTCCAACTACACACTTAAAGTAATTAATTACATAAGTGCAAATTTTTTATTTTTTTTAGTATTTCAAGGCCATAATTGAAATGAGTTAGACTTGACCGTAATTTCCGGTCATATCTTGATATCAGCAGAGTTGAAGAAACAGTGAGATAGAAGAAGATCAGGGTGTTCTCCCCTAGTTCAATAAAACAAACCACTTGGTCTTTTTGTATGACGCGGTCAGGGACTGAACCCAGAAAATATTTATGTCTACAGTCTTATATATTCTAACCTGCAGTTGAAGGAATGGCAGATTGAAGAACTTGTGTATGTACTTCAATCCAAAGCCATTTCTCATGGAAGACTCCGCATACCGGATCTCACCTGCAGTCTCAGGCCTGAGAATAGAGAGAAATATTAACAAAAGAAACAAGTTTAAATACCAACCTACCAAGTCCCTTTACAGCTTACTGGGCCTTATATTATGTGTGATGCTTGGCCCATGTAAGATGGGAGGTTTCCAACAACTTCTGACTGTATGAAACACCAACGTATCAAGCTACTCTACCAAGTACCTGGCCTTGTATTCTAGTACTAACTAAGGGATGATGGCCCATGTCTCTATGGGTAAGATGGTAGATTTACAAAACTTCTGACTACATCAAACACCAACCTATCAAGTCAAGTATGAAGTACCTGGCCTTGTCTTCTAGTACTGTACAATGATGGCCCATGTCTCTATGGGTAAGATGGAAGATTTACAAAACTTCTGACTACATCAAACACCAACCTATCAAGTCAAGTATGAAGTACCTGGCGTTGTCTTCTAGTACTGTACAATGATGGCCCATGTCTCTATGGGTAAGATGGTTGATTTACAAAACTTCTGACTACATCAAACACCAACCCATGTCTCTATGGGTAAGATGGAAGATTTACAAAACTTCTGACTACATCAAACACCAACCTATCAAGTCAAGTATGAAGTACCTGGCCTTGTCTTCTAGTACTGTACAATGATGGCCCATGTCTCTATGGGTAAGATGGTTGATTTATAAAATTTATGACTGTATCATCACCAACCTATCAAGTCCCTCTATGAAGTATCTGGCCTTGTCTTCTAGTACTGTGCGATGATGGCCCATGTCCCTATGGTTACCGAGAATTAAGATCGGGATGCTTGTTGGAACTTTCAACACCTCTTTCTCAACATAGTCATATGTCCTGGAAACAGTGGAAAATGGTTAGAATGCAAGTGCCATTATATAATTATGTAGATACAGTCGAAACTCATTATGTCACCTTTGTCAGGACCTAGGGGAAAAAAGTGAATAACGAACATTCAACACAAAGGAATTACAAAAAAATATCATCAATCCCAACACATTTGAATTTGAATTATGTCCGACATCCTACTTCTTCAATTGAATGGTCTTGTTACCGTCGTGAAAATAGTAAACGCTTTATTGAAAAATAAAGTGATTTTTTTTTTTATTTGTGTCACATTTAATTAATTCACATTTATGGATTGCACAAAACAGATATTAAACCGCAATTACATACACGTGTACAGTGTAAGAAAACAGTATAGCCCATATGACAACAACTTCACAAAGTCGTTGTGCCTGTTTGTTTTCTACATGCAGTGTAGAGAAATTTCTTCATCACATAAATTTCAATGCTGTCAAATTTTCTGATGATGTCATCAGTGCCCTGTTGCACTTCAATGAATAGCTTGAGCAATAAATGTCTCTTTGATAAAAAAAAAAAACTTTAATTATTCACAGATACCAATAAACTTTCAATTATGACAGTTTGTTATTTTGACACGCACGGTAATTTAGCGACATGCAAACCATCATGAATATTTTCGCACCTACAACTTGATCTACATTTTCGACATATGGAACAAGCAAAATGTGTGAAATTCGACCACAGGGACTGAAATAGGTCGACATACCAAAAAAATCGAGATAGAAAAATCGACTCAAGCAGATTTATTTTATATAGAATAAGAAGAAATAAATTCGGGACCAGAAAAAAGGCGACATATCCGATGTCGACATAGCAAGTTTGGACAGTACTTATGCAGCAAACAATACCACCGTGAAAGGCATATTTAGGCTTGGCTTTTGTATAATACCAGTTGAAAAAGAGACATAACAAAACATGTATTAAAGCCAGTGTTATAGGCCATGTTATGCATGTGTGTAGTGTCTCTGGCAATATTTGTACCAAGTTTCTCAACAATTCTTGAGGTGTAGCCAAGGTTTAAGTTTCTGAACCACAGCGCAGGCGCTTATGCCACACCAAGACAACTCAATTTTTACCCTTTGAAAAACAAAGGAGGAGCTAAATATAAACCAATCAAGTAAAATCTTTACCAAACAAACCACAAAAATCTTTACATAACTTTCAAACACTAAAACTTAATCAACACATTTAAAAAGATTAAAAAAATATTAAGTTAAAACCAATAAAAATCCTCTGCCTTCTTTTACTTTATATGCTTAGTAACTGCGATTTATATAGTGTGTCACATCACCAAGCATAAGTGTTGTTGTATAAAGCATTTGACTCACTACAAGTACCCACCATTGTTTGGTGATATCATACATCAATATGACACCATTGGTACCCTTGTAAACATCCACAAAGTTGGCATCCAGGCATGGTTCATTGTCACTATCATCCTACAGGAGAAATCAGATGCTAGGGTTATGTGTAATTTTATAGGCATACAGGCCATATCCACTGGCGGGGGGAAAATCCCCTGGAATTCTGACCCATCCCCTGGTCCCCCGTCAGGGGATCCATATCCCATGGAATTAAAAAAAAAGTGTTTTTGTTTTTGTTTTGTTTTTTCAAAAACTAGCTCAAGATTGATGGTGGAAAGCATCCATAATATTATGAGTGTGAAAATCCATGAAGGACCATGATGACAAAGTCCAAAACTTATTGTAATTAGAGTGTGTTTCTGTTTTTATTCTTATATCATAAAAAATTAATGTAGATATTGCGCAAAATTTCGCTGTATAAAAATGCCCTGGTGTAATATCAAAATCCCCTGCGAAGCCCCTCAGAAATATGGCATGTATGTATAAGCTAAGTTTTTTGTTAAAATATTAGTTTAAACATTATATATTTTATAACTATTGTGGAGAAACCCACTTGTCCGGCTTGGTGACCACAAACCAAACTCAAATGCACCCAGTCCGGGAATCAAACCCAGGTTGCCTTGGTGAGAAGCGAGTGTGCTAATCACTGTACTTACCGGACAAAATATTAACAGTCCTATTGTGTAACCTTTAAAATTAGAAGAACATGCAAATTTTCTAACAAATTAATGAAATACTTTGAAGGCTTGTTGACAGACACCATTTTAAGCTAGATTGTGCACCAGAAAAGCTTCAAAGACAATCCATTTTTTTTATAGTTCACATTCAGATTTCAATTATTTGAATCTGAATTAAAACTATGCAGTGTAAAAGTGCAGCAACAAGTGGTAACAATGAAATTCTTACCTCATCAGTGGACAATTTCAAGCCTTCTTTCTTCTTTTTTCCACGGCCTTTGTCTACCACGTCCCAAACTTCAACTTTCACAACGTCATCCGTGGCTTTGTAATTCCACTGGATACTGGCAACCTGTGAAATGTTCAAACCAACTTTAAAACTTTTGCAATGCTAGGTCAACAGTTTCCTGCAACAATATTTTGGTCAGGCAAAGCTGTTGGTTATGAAGAGATACTGTACGCCACTGCTAAGATGTCTTAAAAGTGGCCACTTTGCTATTTCAAATGCTATTAATCATTACCTTTATTAAGGCTTAACTACCCAAATTTAAACTGCATCAATATTTATTGTCTGCCAACAGCAATGTACAATGAGGATAAATCCTATTAATGTTAAACAATGTATTTATATTTCAAAAGTCTAGTTTGGTTTTGGCTGGAGCACAAAAGAAGTGGGCAATATCACTCAGTTTCTATATGTTATTAAAACTTTCCCACTGCTTTAAGTAGGATTGGCATAATACAATAAATAGCTCCTGACCACTACATGTGACCACAATAAGCATTTAAAACCACTAGATGTTGAATATTACCTAAAAATTGACTTTTTAATAAAGAATTAAATTTAGCTAAATTTAGATGACCGATGTTCAAGTCACAAATTGTCAATAGAAATGGGTTGGCAAATTTTGTATGACTACGGTTAAGAGACTACTGGTATGTACTTATTGTTTCAATATTAACTGGTGTTTTTAAAGATTTTTATGTATTATTTAATGTAAAACAAGCAAAATGATAAAGATTCAAGAAGATTTTACCATGGAAATTTGAATCTGAATAACTATATAATATACTTTGTATAAGTATGATCTATTTAGACATATGCATATGTTTTTATCTACATATAATAATTCCAAAATTACTAATTAAAAGTCATAAATAACTTACAAATATTAGTAAATTCATTTGTAATATCATACACAGTAAAAAGCCTGTACAATCTATTTCATGTCCATATGGTAGCATCAATCTATTTAAATAAATGCATATACATGTTTGCATGTTTGTCTACATGTTATTATGTTTCATATCCAAGGTTTCCGCCAGGAAATTCATAAGGCATGTTGGGAGGGTTCGGGGGGGTTGTCCCCTCCCGACATTGATGTTTTTTTATTTTCGTAATCAAAATGGTGCAATTTCCTGCATTTTAAACAAGTTAATAGTTATGTTCCTATGGTTTAAAATTACCAACTCAAGTCAGATTTACATTAAAAATATTTGCGAAAAGGTTTAATTGTTTCTCTTCATTTATTATTGGTATTTCTCAAGTATTCCGACAATACAATATCGACGATATTGATCGACTAATGTTTCGTTTAGTGCGGTTATTATTTATATTCACACCGTTGACGTCACAGGAAAATGTGTAAAACACGCTGTCTGCATGCTCGAACACAAAAGAGCCAAGCAACTGCTCGTGGGTGTATTTAAAGCTGCAACAGCTAATAATTTTAAAGCCGGGTCAGCTAAATAATGACTTTATGGGAATGTAATGTGTATTTTCAGATTTATTTATCTTTTTTCTAAATAAATTAAAAGAACAATAATATAATCAAAGTTTAATAATAAGCAACACAAAATATAACTTCATAAAACTTAAGACGGGAACATGACCCAATTGCATACAACGACATAGCATAACCCTTGTTTACACAGATATCTTAACACAGTTATTTTACAATCAAACAAGGAGCCGGCGTTTCTCTCTCGCCCACTCGCACACAATCTTCTCTGCCTCCGTCTTGGAGAAGTCTGCCACACTAGGACCCTCCATGGAAACGCGTAAAACTGCGTTCAGTGCCTCATTTTGCAGACAGTTTTGCTGCGCCGTCTTTACTCGTTTCAGGGTAGAGCGATGGTGTTCTGAGGACCCTGTACTTGGTGGCATCTGGTAGTACTGCGGTAAACTGCTCCACCAGCATCTGCAAATCAGAGTTAATCACGGGGATGTGAGGGAATCTGCTCTTCTGATTGGTGACAACGGCGTCGATAAACTTTAACGTCAAAGACGTTATTCTTGAAATCTGAGACGTCGTTTGTGCTGGGTTTCTTGAAGCGAAACGGCTGGTCTGACAGTTGCCCTATGGTATTGGGAAGCTCCCTGTAGTTCAGCTCTTTCATTGACCGGACCGTGTTGATGGCACCCATCACAAGAGTTTCGACTGTGGTGTAGACCGAATCCTTTGTCTGAAATGTGAAGCAAAAGACGTGCATCCATGACACTGTGAATATATACTACAGGTGTTCAACTATCAATGCATTTTTACTTCATTTATTTGAAAAACACATGTTTATACAGAGCTTTTTTGTATCAATAAGGTAAAATAAATATTGAATAAATTCTCATTTTAATAAATAAGGATGTTTTCATTGTTCATTGCTCTGATGTAACATATCTGCAGCGCAAAGGACAGGTTCACCAGTACGGGCAAATTCTGACATCATCATCAGAGCTGCCACGAATCGGTATTGCTGCATGAAAATAGCCAGCCCCTGTGCCACTATGTCGCATCGCTCTCTTGCCTCATGCTCCAGACTGGTAAGCAGGTACGGCAGACAGTGTCTGATCACCTTCACGGCCTTGTTGTGGGACAACCATCAAACATCTTTGCTTCAGTGACGTTCACCTTAGGCTCTTCCAGGACAGTCAGAAAAGAATAAAACATTAGGACAAAACAGAATGCTTTGGGGATCTAATACCTAGTTTTAAAAGATTCCAGTGTATGCATCAAAAATCATATTGAAGAAATGTACATTTGCTCAGAACAGATTACAGGCACTTATTTGTTCACATGGCTGCACATAGGGTTAGAGTTAGGGTTGCACGTTTGTGTGTGTTTTTTAGCTTTCTTTGAAAATATTTCATGTAATTTATTTTGTGCATATTTACCTGAATCTCTAAAAGAGAAGCTGTTCTAACACCACTAGCGTGATAAAACCGGAAAAGCTGTGGCACTTATGGAAGTATGGCACATTTTCAGCGGCCTGTGAGCTGGCTAACGCCAGAAGGTGGACGACGCAGTGGTTCACCAGGATGTGGGTACCATGGTTTGGAGTTGTGCAGCAACGCCATTCTTCTTCACCAGCATGGCTGCCACACCATCGCTGCAAAACGCGCACATCTTGTTCAGCTGCAGTTGAGCATCACGCAAGAACTGGATGATAGGAGCCCGGATGGTGTCGGACTTCCCGTTGTTAACTTTCACTAGTGAGCAAAACACTGTCTTACTGGAGCCCATATGAAGATATCGCACATAGATGGTCAGCTGGCTGTGAGTGGCAATGTCTTTCGTCTCATCGATCATCACCGAGTAGAATGGCGACTGCTGGATCTCTGCCACAATGTCTCTGAAGATGACGTTTCCAAACAGGACCACCGTCTTGTGCACGAAGTTATTGCTCATGTAGTTGGCATTGCCTCCGAGCGTCAGCATGTTCAGCACGTCCATCCCCATCCCCTTGATGGTGTCCACGAGTGACTCGGACTTCGTATGGTGCGGAATCTCTTCCTTCACCAGCCAGTAAAGTAGCATCATTGCCTTCCGCATGGAGTCACAGTTGGCATCTCTCTCCTGTACGAATCCTCCCTCAATACTGCCGGCTGTCGTCGCTGCCGTGGACTCAAATATGACAGCTTCCTTGTGCGAGACGCTGTTCTGGTGAGTCTTGCAGGCTTGTCGGGGAATGGTGGTACAAGGGACTTCATTCCAAGTCGCTCGGCCTGCCGGACACTTCTTGGGACGGCGTTGATGCCGGATACATAGGGAACAGAGTATGCCCCTACCTGTTATGAATAAAACACAGATTATTTTCAATCATTTACAAAAGATTTCTTATATTTGGATTGATTCGTTCTGCGGACTTTTATAATGCAGTTAATATACTGATTATAAAACATGGCAATTGCTCGACTTATTACGACGACGAGAACGTAGTTAAGTTCCTGGCCTGTCATAATAAAACTTAACAGCTTATCAATGATAATTAGTTATCATAATTAAATGAAACGGATAAGTTTCATTCACGTCTATGCAATATATATTTAATCAGAAAAACTTAATTGCATAATGCGATGGATCAAGTCAAGATGGTCAATTGTTATGGACATAGATTGCGCTTAATTGTAATTCGGTACAGCGCAACCAAACAGTGATTTTACTTACAATTTTATTTTCAAAATGCTTAAAACTGTATCAACGTCATTTTATGCAATGTGTAGTTCTCACCATCTGCGATTTCCTGCAACCAAGAAAACGTCTCCTTCCACTTGGGATCGAACCCAGAAGTATGCTGTTTCGACAGTGTTGAAACACAGATTGGCGGTTCAGGAGCTGGAGTAGCTGAGCTAGGCTCACTAACCTCAGTATGTGAGCGCTTGAAGAATGATTCAATAGAAGCTGTGGAAGGTTTACGTTTCAACATGTTGGAATTCTTATACAGAATGATTTTTTTTTTTTATATAAACATAGTAAAAAATCAAGATGACATGACATGTTTTGATAGGTATTATCTTTTCTTCGACCATGCTTCTCAGCTACAATTTAATAATTGGTAAACAAAAGGACAATTAACAAATGGACTGGGGATCAATAAACAAAATAATTTATGTTACCCAAATCAATTAATACTTATTGTTTACTTTGCAATCATAGGTGATTATAGGGATGAAGGTCGCAATTACGACAGTGGTGTTTTTCACATATTCCCATTTTGATAAAGAATAGGAGGAGTTTGGTTAATTGCACCGTCGATCCTCACTGACACTTCATGCTGTCGTCGATCCTGAATGGCTGATACAAATGCTGTAATAGTCCCAACACGCCTTCTGGCTGTTAGTCAACTGTTGCAATTGCAGCAAAACTGTGTATTGTCAAAACTGACGATTGTTTTGATAAGGCTTGCGCGGATTAAAGCATGTCGGCATAATTAACGTGTGTCGGTAATTAGCCTTGCCAGCGGAAGGCACGTTGGGCCTGACAAGCCATAAAATTTTATGCCTGGCGGAAACCCTGCATATCCTTCATTTTATGTGTGCATTTTGTCAGAAATTTGTTAAAATGTATTATCTTCAATTTGCTTAATGTACAATTTATTATGGACCATTGGCCTAATATAGCATGAAATTAAGTTTTTCACGTTGCCTACTGTGTTTCATATAATTACTCACTTGTATTTCATCTGTAGGTATATATTCCTCAGCAAACTTCAGCCCTTGCAGTCTTTGGTACAGTGTTGTTTTCCCTACATTCCTGTCCCCACGAATAATAATTTTCACTGAAATCAAAAACAAACACAATTTGTCAGGCAAAACAAATATTAGCAAGCATTCATCTTGAGGATATGCAGACTTAGTATTAATATAGGCAATCAGAACAATTTGAAGTTCAATGGATGACTATTCAAATTATAAGACTAATTAATAAGTAATGGCTGACATTTTAAAATGGTGCCAAAATACAACCATTATTTTCAGCCAATCGAAATGCAGATAGGCAATCATTATGTACTAGGCTTAATCTTTAAGAACATAAACTTTCCCGGATGTTTGAAGGTCAGCCTTCTGCCACTTATCTGATACACACTACCTGCGTCAGATTTTGCATTGACAATGTGCAAACCAATGAGGGTTAGTATTCCGCCCATTCTTAATAATTAAAATCAATCATGTCATCTAACTAAAACTTGTCACAATTAAGGACATAAATATTTGTCATACTGTTATACTGGACTCCTTTGGCAAACTTTCTCTGCAGAGGAGCACCCATTGTCTGCAGGCCCGGAGGGGTGACAGCAGGTCTCCCCTTCTCATCGGCATTGCCGAATAGCTTTTGGAAAATTGGCATTTTGGTGAGGAGTCTTGGAAAAGTCACATATCACCAGCTCTGTTTTTTACAATCTGTGGTGAATAACAAAACAGAAATTGTCATGTACATAGTATTTTACATACAATTTAAGCTGCATAAATGTCATTAAAAAAAATCAGTTTAATTTGAGTGAAGCTTTTTGGTACTGCACCGCTATAAATCACTTAAACAAGCATTGAATATTAATTGCACTTGTAAGAAGGATATTATTCAATAGTTTCAATATGAATGTCAATAGAACAGTTTCAAAATATTGGAACCTACGGTAATTGACTTATCCGAACAACAGTAAACAATGACAACAATTGTCAGATTTGAAAGGTGAATAGATGTTGAGATTTCAACATTTAAAAGACATTGAAGTTTCAATGTAAACAACTGTATGGGGCTCTGATCACGAAGTATAAAATTCAAATTTATACTTAAAGATGCACTATTTAATACTCAAAAATAAGATTTAACACATTTTATGCAATTGTTTTAATACACCAAAAAGGATGAACAAATGTCGAAAACAATAGATCTTATGAAGGATGCCGAGTTTAATTTGAAAGAAATGTGCAGAAAACACAGTATTGCTACCTTATGAGACCATAGTAGATCGCAGTAAATCTTTTAGCATTCACCAATCATTAAATATTTTTGTGTTTTCAGCTATTAAATACACGGTTAAAATATTTTTAATAGTTATTAATATTTTCCATAAGTGCATTATTTAGTTAGTATTTGAGGGTGTATCACTCAAAATTTATATTTGTTTTGCATGTGTTTGTATTGATTTTGAATAAGAGTGCCACTTTAAACCTTATGAAAGTGATTGAAGTCAAAGTTCAGAACTTTGTAAAAGAGACTTGCAAAAGGAGTTTAGTGAATTGCTTGGATCACCTCATATGAAAACAATTTCCAATGCTCAATTATTGGCATATAGTTTCAGTGCTCCAGCCAGGATTTAAAAAGGGCAGGGTGGAGTTTTGAAAAGGGCAAGCTACATGAGACGTGTAGGGGCGATTGGGGGTGGTTGTGGGAGGGGTCCACCTCGGTCACAAGGTTGTTTTTTTTGGGGGATGGGGGAGGAGGGTCTCACCCTAGAATTTGTTTTGTTTTCATACTCAATTTAAATCATTTTCCATGATTTTTAAACTTGAACAAAATGGGTTTTTTTCTCTCAAAATTTAGAAAGGAGTGTTTTAATATCAAAATTAAAATTTGTTTTTTTCTCTGCGGTATAGTATAAATGTACTTGTCTGGAGTCTTCTTTAGTGCAATGTCACATAATTATTTCTCCTAAACATCATGTAAAATGAGGAAAAAAACAAAGACGGTTAAACATTTGAAGCAATCAAATAAATAAATACACAAAAAACAAATATGTAGGGGACGAATCTTAATTTGATACGTTCAGGATTGGGTACAAATGTTACATTCAGCCTGGCTGTTATTTAATTGTCTTTGGTAAAATAATGTTTAATATGCTGATGTTTTAGAATAAAATGACAATAAAAATCACTGCCCTAGCTTAAAAAATCACTTATAAAACATATAAAATCGATGAAATAACTTGTTCTTAAAATAAATTCGTTCTGACAAAATGGCGGTTTACAAAGAAATTTTCATCATGAATACTTTACAAATAAACTTTCAAAACATTTACTGAAAAAGTGATGTATTTGATTGTGTTAGCGCCACTTTTCCTGTGTTTACAAATCGGCAGTGACCGTCTGCTTCAAAACAATAAATGTTTAAAATGGCGAGTCTCGTCTGTACAATACAAATATCTTAAAATATTTAATTGGGTTTGACAACATTTTTCAGCATCCCCTCACATTTTCTATCACTTTTTACGAACTTTCATCATTGAATGAACGAGTTCTCAATGTATATTCTGATTGGCTGGCATTCAATAGCTCCGCCTCCTGCCGATGTTCCCTATTTGGCTCTTCCTAAATATCGGATTAAGAGATGACATGTTATTATTACACAGGTCATCTGCTCACTACACAAATAAACAATTAGCTGTCATATGACTAATACAAGGCATATGGGAAGATGAAAGGGCAGTATGGCATATTTTAAGCAGTCGGCAATGGGGCAGCATGGTGACACCTAGCGGAAATACTATTATCATAAGTACTACGTAATTTGTCTCAATTATGACAGCGGCTGCCGATCTTTCACAATGATTTCAATAGTAAAAATGGGATAATTGGCGCTAATAGAGCATTTGTGGAAAGGGCACTACTCTAAAAGGGGGCAGGGCGGTAAGAAAAGGGGCATGGGTGCTGTGCCATTGAAAAACAGGCTAGCTGGAGCACTGAGTTTTATATAGAAAAGTTATTATACAATTACACAAATTGTAAACAATCAAACTTTAACGGACATGTTCAAGTAAAATTAACAGTATTGCAATTCAAACGCTGAAAAAATTGTGATTTCAATATTGAAACAAATTTGAAATAATGACAGTAACAGCGTAACTTCGAATTACTTTAAAATTCAACTTTAAAAAATTGACAGTATTTCAAAGTTATAACATTGAAGTTGTTTCAACCATGTAACTGTTAAGTTGTTTCAATATTGAAATTTTGTTTGCAACCATTTTCCAAACTTCTACAAACAGTGACACAAAGTTGTTTGTCTGCTGAAATCCTGGCAAAAGACAGGCAACTCAGTTTCAATGTGAAATTATAAGGCTACAGTTATTGGTCTAACAAAGTTATTAAGCAAAGGATGGATAATATACCAGGCGTAATAATAATGTTTTGTTAATGTGTTTGGAAAATATATTAAGTCAGTAAACTGAATAAGACGAACAGTGTCAAAACCTCTCAAATCTATAGATTTGCAAAACTGACAGATGTCGGTCGGCCCAGTTGTCTATCCTAAATTATGATCGGACCTGCTTGAGGCCATCAGAATTATTAATGTCGTTCATCTTTGTCGTGATATTTTTTTTTACTTTTATGTTATAAAAGGAATGGCAATATTACTATATAATAGTATATTCCATACGTTTTTAGGAGTCTATCATGAACTATTTTAATGCAACGTTTATAAATACGTTGAAACTGTTGTCTATCACAGATTATTTAGCTTGACGAAATAGGCTATTGAGCAAACAGATTTTAGGCTTAAAAGTATCACGTTTATGAAACTGTTGTCCGCATCTCAATAATAGGTACCTTTTAATACGAACTTGTTAGTCTCTATCAAAGAAATATTTTAATTGATATTTATGTATGTCATACAAAAATAACCCTATCATATACCATTTCTTTTATGGACATTTGAAGGTACATATTAACAAAATCAACTGATATATTTTAATTTTTGCATCAAATATGTTCTTTGATAATATAAAGAAAAGTACATTGATCAAACAAGTGTAAGTGAGAAAGAAATAGAATTGGCTTCAATTGCCAATCAATAACTTCTGCTCACAGTCTGCAGTCTATCACAGATCAATGAGCAATTGCAATGACCAACAGTTAACACAAACGCTTCCGTGGGAGGGGGGATGGCACACCCGGCACATGCCCCATCACTAAAGTCTTCAAAGTTTGCATTCTATCTCAAAGGAGTGGAAATTAATAAACTACACCTTTCAAATGCCATCATGTGCAGGCGATGTGAACTCATAAAAACAACAAATTCAAACAGCGCAACCTCCTTTAATTATGTCCTCTTGATGTTTCTTCATCCGTATATAAACAACAGTTTCCACGTCTTCCAACAATTTCCAATACTGGTGAAAATGTATCCATCATCCGTGTGATATTTGTTGAAAACAAGAAAAGCATACATGCCATAAAACTGAGAAAAAAGTTATTTTCTCCAGTCTTGTAGCAGAACGCAATCCTTGAACATGTGCAAGATATGCCATGAAGTCAATATCACCACTACTTGAAGGCCACCGATGTGTTATGTTCACTTGTATGTCTTTCTGATGTCTTCACAAATTGCTTACGTCTAGCGGACCCTTTGGGGGAGGGGTACGCCCCTTAGGTATGTCCTCTCTTGGGGAGCGGAGTACGCCCCTTAGGTATGCCCTTTCTTGGGGAGCGGAGTACGCCCCTTAGGTATGCCCTTTCTTGGGGAGCAGAGTACGCCCCTTAGGTATGCCCTCTCTAACGTCTATTCCTGAACTCTCCCCTGCTTTTAAGATGAACTTTCATAACCAGTATCACTTATTACCTTATTATTATAATAAAATTCATTAAACTTATCTTGAAGCCATATGATGGCAGATAAACAATGGTTAAAGTTAAATGAACAGTAATGTTCATTTCTATTTTTTTTATTGATACGATTAATCCCAGTATGAAAGATTCATTTTATATTAGAAAATAAATAAAATATATATGTTTAGGAAAGACAATTAAGAAAACCATGTTTTATGATAGACAATATTTTTTATGTAAATGATAAATAAGAAAAAATATTCTTATTGTCTATCATGAAATATATATTTCTTATTGTCTATCATGAAAAATATTTCTTACTGTCTATCAAGAATTGTTTTTATTATTGCCTATCATGAAATATTTTTCTAACTGTCTATCATAAATATTATCATATTTTATGATAGACAATAAGAATTTTTTTTTATATATTTCTTATTGTCTATCATGAAAAATATTTCTTACGGTCTATCATGAATTATTTTTATTATTGTCTATCATGAAATATTTTTCTGTCTATCATCAATTTTAATACATATGTTTAAATTAAATATTTCTTATCGTCTATCATGAATTTTTTTCTTACTGTCTATCAGGAATTATTTTCATTATTATCTATCATGAAATATTTTTCTTACTGTCTATCATAAATTTTAATAAATATATTTTATGATAGTTTAGTTTAGTTTAGTTTATTCTGTTTATCCTCCAAATGTGAAGAGAAGTATAGTTTATATACACATACACAAATATATACAATACAATACAAAGTATGGACATTGAAAAATAACAACAAAAAAACAAACAAACACACAAACGTTATGGACACATATAAAGCATAAGGTTATTTACAATATATACAAATAATACATTGCCTGTGTCATTTGACAGGAACTGACGCTTATCGTTTGATTGAAATAAAGTCCGTTTACAATTGTGTTGTGGTTACAATGGCATTTATTGTCAATTTATATTTTTTGCAAAATTTGACACTACAATAAAGCACTGGATTCGACATTCATCAGTAATGTCAAGATTGGTGAAAAATATAAATAATTCTTATTGTCTATCATAAATTTAAAAAACAACAACATATTTTACGATAGATAATAAGAAAAAATCTGGATAAACAGCTAAAGTTTAACATTTCAAGAATAATATTTTACGATAGACAAGAGGAACTGCGTTGATCATGAATGATAGATAATATGACAAATAAGACCACTTTTTTATGCTTCAACTATAAATTTTTCATAATTTGTTTTCAAGATTATGAAGATAGACACCAAAAATGTGTTTCTCCTTTGTTGACTTTCGTCTATAAACTCGAAGTTAGAGCAATATTAACACCATTACCAAGATTTCCAAATCCTTTAGGCGAAGACCATGACAAAAAACGAGTTGTCGTTTCAATTTCATGTGTTCGAATCGCATCCAGAGCCTCCAATCAACTTTTTTGCATGGTCGCCGCCATATTGTATCACCTAAAACGACCAATTTACGGTAGTCGAGCTACTTTACATTACTTTACAGTATATTAATAATTGTGATGCCCAATAAGAGGTCGTATAATAATCTGAGATAGACAATAGCATCGACGACAGATGTCATGATGTTGAACCAGGAAATGACCAACCAACACCTCCAAGTTGTAAAAAATAGTCCGATAATTTGGTACTTATAGTACAGTAAGCTTACTATTAATTTAAAATTGTATACTGTTATTAATTGGTTCGTTAATTACTTTGTGCATTAAACTTATATAAAGTAAATATAATTGTAATTTGACGGCGCATTAATTTACATCGAACTATTTTCGGAAATGGAAATGATTTATCTCCCTTGAAACATTTGAATAGCGCATGCGCATTAGAGGGGCACCTTGGAGACGAACAAACAACACTTGCAAAGTTGTTGGAAAAACTGTTGTGATTTGTCTTGGAGAATACCTGTTTTTCAAAATGCCTACGGGAGGTTCAGTCATGAATCGTCCCCTCCAGGACCAAATTGATGAGATAAAATCAAAGATCAATTTGCTGGGTTAGTTATTATTTATATATTTTTTTTAGAAAGGGTGACATTTGAGTGACACAGTGACTTCCACTGAACTTCTTAATAGATAAGTTAATAAATTAAACTTAACCACTGTTTATATACCCTATCGATTGCTTTGTTTCAGAACTTTTTTATTTCCTGGTAAGCATGATTGCTATTTTAGCAAACCTGGTACTGAGGTTTGTTGGTCAGATCAGTTTCACAACCTCTGTTGCTGAGAATATGTCTAATTGATTTGATTCACACTGCAATATAAAAACTGCTTTGAGCACATTTACTTCAACATTTACTTTTTATATTTGTTTGCAACTTTTTAAACATACTGCAAAATTGTATAAACCTTTTTACTTCATCCATTTCAGAGGGTGACAGAAAGGCTTACTATGAGACCTCTCAGTTTGCGATGAAAAAGAATAGGGAATCTATTCTTAAGTTAAGGAAAGAAAATAAAGAACTGAGAAAGAAACTAAGTGATTCCCTTTCGGTATGAAAAACTCATGTATTTGAAAATAAAAATCCATAACTGATATTTTCTTTAAGATTAAAACCTCTTCCCGAAACTCTTTAAGGAAAAAATAAGAAACTTGTTCTGTGCAAGCTTTTGTTTGCTACTGCACTTAATATGAAAGTTTTCTATATAATGTTAATGCAAAATGTCTTGTGAAATGATGCACATTAAAATAACACTTGATCAACTCACCCGATAAATTCCTCTGCCTTGTCAAATAAACTCTCTATCCATGGCACTAACCTAGTATTCTCTATACACTTAACAGCAAGACCAGCATGTTATCAACAAAGCCTTCCAGGAACATCCAACAGAAAGAGCCGCCATGAAGAACAAGACTGGCAGGGTACGTTTCTCAGCAGTATTTTTGAAAAAGTAGTTAATGATGCATCAGTTTCATACACACATGTTTATTGAACTTGTTGCCGACCATTAGGTTAGGAATAACTTAAACCATTAAAATAGCATTCTTGTCAGATCATATGAATATTGGATGTATTTTGTTTTGAAGAAAAGTTTTATGTTACATTTTATATTTACTGGAATCATTTTATCATTCAATACAGATGTAATCCTTGAGATTGAGTTATTTAGAGTGATTGTTCAAGAATGAATCATGCATCACTTAAATTGTCATTAATAAGAAAACTGTATTTGACTAATCTAAAATTTACTCATAAGTCATATTTTTTGAACAGAAAACATATTTAAGTATTTTTTAGATAACAGCAACATAACATTCCAGTCTTGCTTACAATACTACATGTATCGTATACTTATTTTTATATAATCAAAACAACTCTTTATTTACAGCAAGCCATAACAGTGATGGACTACAAAGTATGTGACACAGTGAAGCGCTTGAATGCCCTGCGCCACCAGACAGCCACAAAACAGAAGAAGCTTGAGGACCTGCAGACTCAGTATAACCAGATGCAGCAAGATGCCAGTGAGGCTGTCGCTACAGATAAGGGGGAGTCTTCAGATGCCCAGGTACATTATAATTAGCCTGTCGCTACCGGTAATGGGTCTGATGCACTGATTGTGAAAATACTTTAAGCTAAGCTGATTTTGAAGAATAGCATATGCCAAATTTAAGTGATTGCTCTACAGTTTTGTTTTAGTTGTTTTATAAGAGTCATTTTCAAAATCACCAAATTTTGAAGTGGTCAAAATAAGGTCAAGCCCATAAGACTTGTCAAGTGCGTAATAGTTTTGCTTCAGTAAAGAAAATCATAGCTGCTCTAATGAAACAAAGCTTTTGGGCTTGTTTATGAAAGTCCTTAATCAATTAGTGTTTATTTTGTTCACATACTTTAAAGAAATAACACTGAATTACTCGACAAGTTCTTAGCAGCAAGCAATTATTGTCTTTCATGTTAAACTGCATCAATATCATTTTGTTGTTATAAAAGCATTTTCCGAGAAGTAATGTTAACTTTTCTTTTTCCACAGCAAATGCGCTACCTTGAGAACAGTTATGACAAGACAAGGTTGAAGATAGATGAGGCCACCCATCTCAGGAGAATCTATGAAGACATTAAGAAGAAGCTGGAAGTGGTAAGGCTTAAATCAGTTACCATGTCAATTTAACTTTTATGGAAAAAATGTACTAGTGCTGAACTGAACAGTTATTAAATTAATGTATTTAACCAAATGCCAGATGCTGTGTTGTTATCTATTTAACTTGTTATCTATTTAACTTTGTTTTAACATTTCGTATGCGACACTGATAATGCCAAAAGATAGAGTTAAGGAATGACACCTTATAGAATTATTTTATGGCATTAAGGTTAAGTTCAGGATTCAAATCTTCCAATACTAAGGAGATACCCTGAGTTCCTGTTAACTTTTTCTTGACAGCTTAACTTTTAATATTCTTTGGTCTTTGGCTTTTGTTAAATTGGCAGCATTGCATCTGGTCAGGCTGGTGAGTTTTACAAACTTGACAGTGTGGAAAAGCTTTGTCTTTGTTTCTTCCATTTTAAAGATGAATAACTGAATTAATCTTGAATTTCAGGAGGCAGAAAAATTCCCCAGCATTCTCGATGCTATGGAGCAGGAGATTCAGCTTACACGCACAGAGCTCAAGGAACTTAAAGCGATGCACGACGACGCCCAGATTTCAAAGGAAGCTGCCCAGTCGGAGCTCCAGAAGCACGAGAAGGTTGTGTATGCAGAGCGAAAACAGCGTGAGATAGAGCTTGCTAAGATGAAGAAGGAGGCAGAAGAAAAGAAAATGCAACATGAGCGTATCGAGCGCAGAATTGTAAGTTACACTGGTTAGGAACAGATCAGCATAAGATTCATGTTTCTATTTTTAGATAGATGAGATTCCTTATGTGCTGAATTATGAACATGTTTTCCACAAGCACTTTGTGTATTATTCAGGCCTTGACCATTAAAACAATAGTTTGGTTGATCAATTGGTAGGTTAATCATGTTGTTAATGAATGATTTAGTAAATGAAATAAAAAATATATGTATGCAGGCTAAGGTGAAAAGGTAAGGTCTTCAAAATAAAGGAACATAAGCTTACTTTACAGTTTCAAACTTAAAGAATGGATTAATAAATTCTTAGGCCCAGCGATCCAGCATCCAGCAGGATGATCTATCACCTCCAGAGAAACAAACGCTACAGGGAGAAGAACAACAACAGAAGATTACCACCTATGAGGAGGCATTTAAGGAGATCAAGGAAGCTACGGGAGTGTCAGATACTATGGTAAGGATCGTCAGGAATTTACCTGATATTAGATGTTAAAATCTCGTCCACTTTTCGAGGAAAAAAGTCAAGGTATTGTGATATACTTGGTGTGATCCCCATCATTGTCATTGTTATGCAAACACTTGAACCATAGCCATAACTCAAAAACAACTGAAGAAATGTAACTGAAACTTGGTATAGATGTTGCTTGCATATCGTAATGACCATTACTCTGCCTTTAATTGTTGACTTATGCCCCTTGTTCAACTGAAGGGTTAATTTAACACTCCTAATGATTTGCCACACTTTATTTCATAACACCAAAAAATCCATAAAAATCGCATTTTACTAACCATGAATGAGTCCCGGTAACTTTGGAATGAAATTGGTTGTGAGTTAGAGAATTTGTCAAAATTGCACACTTAAGTCTTGGTCACAATGGGGATGAAAAAATTCTGTGAAAAAGATGGGCATTTTTTATTAAATTGTATGCAATATATTCCATTTTGTTGTAACTGAGATGTTAAATTATAAACTTCTACTAGAAATTGATTTGAATGAACCTAATATTATCTCCCTTGATGTGCAATTCGTGAAATACTATCTCCCTTTTCAGGAAGTGGTACACAGATTCGAAAACCAGAAAGAAACAACCCGGCACTTGGAAGAACTCAAGAAAGACAATGAAAAACAGATTATCAGGTTAAAGGAGGATAAGGAAAAACTGCAGATGGAGTTTGAGGAAATGAAGTATTCTGGAGATGCCAAGCTCTCTGGGTAAGTAATTAGTTACCTCCCTTGGAAAATAATTTGAAATTGTAGCAGCCTTGAAGGTTTTGTTTAAAAATTAAATCAAAACTACATCTTTGGCATCTTGGTCAGATATTTCCAGTACACATTAAAACCCTGCCACCAGTTTTATTAAAAATCTAGCTCCTCGAATAATATCTTCCTACCTGAAATCTTACAATCATAAAAGTTAGTATTGTGTGTGGAAGAAATCCTATCCGATAACCGAATAGAATAAGTTTAGCTTTTTATTTCCTGAACCAATGCCTTGATGATGCATTGTTACTCTATGAGAGAGCTCAAGACTGTAAAATATTAATTCAAGGATCTGTTAATACCCTTCAATTACAGTTTTGCCGGAACTGATACTACTTATATAAGACTTAGCAGGTAGCCAATGTTATATCCATGTTCATTTGGTTTTTAAAAATTATAAAAAATGTTGATTTACCTTTTAAATCTTCTGTTCATTGTTCCTGTTCTTTAGGTTTTTTTTCATGTTCTGTGTTTAATGTATAAAATAGGGAATAAATATTTTAGATAGCTTAATTTTATTGATTCACAAGTTTGCATTTTAAAGTAAGCTTAAAATGAAGAAAAGTGGATACAGTCGAAACTCAATGGCTCGATATTCTAGGGACTGGCCAAAATTCTTCGAGCCTCGA
Source organism: Mya arenaria (assembly GCF_026914265.1). NCBI lineage: Eukaryota > Metazoa > Mollusca > Bivalvia > Myida > Myidae > Mya > Mya arenaria. The sequence goes on from NC_069138.1 coordinate 53,966,515, forward strand.
GAATATCGAGCCAAGCAGGATTGCTTACAGAATGTTTGTTTTTTTTATTCATTACAAAAAGTCTTCTTTACCTCGTTTGTTATTGGCTACGCCATCTCCACAAGAGAAGAGTATTTATTGGACATAGTCACATATCGTACATTTCGTAATATGACTTATTCGATACTTAGAAAATATTATTTGATTTTTTTTTATTTATTTCTGCAATAAAATAAAAATACATTTATGCGAAAACAACAAACAAGCAATTTTAAACAGTGAGTAACACAAACATAGCTTATAAGTTATATCTAAATGCATTGAAATTTATACATGGATAACAATTAGAGACAGAACTTAAAGTGATGGCATGTTTATTCAAACTATTTAATCAAGCAATTTTTTATCGATTAGCGCCTTGTGCTAAATGAAGCCAAGCAAATAAACCAAGGTGTGAGATTCTTACCTGAACCCTCGTAAATGACATCGGATCAAGCAAACAAAACAAAGTGTGAAATTCTTACTTGGGACCGCGAAAATCACATCGAGCATGGAGAAATATCGACCCAAAAGATATCAAGCCATCCGATCAAATTTTATATGAACATAGAGTAAAAAAATCGGTCCTTTTAATCTAGTTCGAGCCAATGAGGATATCAAGCAATGACTTGAAATTGAAAGACTTGAAATTTAAGTAAAAAAGGACTTGAAATTTAAAAAAAAGGACTTGAATTTAAGCATATTTAACATAAGCATAAAACATCCCTTTTAACACAACTAACATTCTATTTACAGAGGTGAGCGTATGCTTGAAGAGTTCCAGGCTCATCTCCACAGTGAGGAAGAACGCCGTGAACAAGCGGACGAGAAGCTCCACAAAGCTAGCAAGAACCTGGTGGCTGTTAAGGCTGGCGTCGAACACCTTGCAGATAAACTGTATCACCTTAAAGCTGTAAGTGTTCTTGTTCAATTAAAAATCAATCAATTTCAGCTAAATTTTGAGGAAACTGATGGCTAATTGAAAGCCATGGGCGAGAGGAGAACTACTGTACTATGAGAATTCTACTCTCTTAAAGCTTTGTTTATAAAAAATCAAATGTGTGTTCAAATTTTTTTTTATCCAAATGAATATGATGATGCAAATTTCTCACAGTTTTGTGATTATTGTACTTCATAAATAAAATGCATTCTAAATTATTGAATTTCTAATAAACAGCTATCCAATTTTGTAGCCATACTTCCTGAAATCTGAGTTTAGGGGCAAAATTTACTTTGATATTTCCTTACTAGATAAGGAGAGATTAAGGAACTTGACACTTGAGTCAAAATCTAACAAAACATATTGAGGAAAATTCTCTCAAATATCTATGCTTTGTGAAAATGGCCCAGTTGTATTATTATATGTCAGTGCTATTTGATCAATAGTTTGAAAAATAAACAGCGGAACACTTTTTTAAGTAAACTACACCTTTTCAGATTGAAGAAGAGGAAATTTATTGAGTGAAAATTGGAAACTATCACAATGATGTGTTCTAAATATACATTTATGTATTTTCATTCCAGAAAAAGAAAGTAAGAAGTAGAAACAAACATTATATGTTAGAAAAATGTTAAGTTTCATTTTATGTTTGGTTTTGTTCACGTACAATTTTGAAATTATGCACTGTTATTTTCATTTATTGTTAGAAACTTATTTTTTGTGCAAAATTGTGTCATCATTTTTATTTCTTTTTTCAAAATTGTTGATTTCAGTTTTTATTTTTTCCAATTATTAGGAAGTAGACTTTGTTAATACTATGAGATAGAAATCTAGTTCTCCAAGTATTATTATTGATTCAAACAAACAACAGACAAGACACAGATCTATCATTTAAACAGTATTAATACTGTATTGGTTGTTTTAAGATCTAACCTTGATGTCATCACATAGCGGAAAACAGGTTTACCTGTAGCATTTTAAATTGTGAGCAAGTAAGCAGGCATGAGTTTTCAATATATGATATTTGATCATTAGTTTTGTCTAAATATGTTATGCAGGGTAGGAGTGGGAGGGTGTCCCCTCCTTCAGGATTTCTTTTGGCAAATACTGACCTGAAAGAACCATTTTCAAGCATTCTAAACAGCAACATTCAGTGAAATAAAGACCAACTTTAACCCGTCAAAGTTACATGTTTATACTTTGCCTTCTATTTTATTCCTGATTTTGAGATCTAAGCATTTACTGTTTGGGGGGAACAAACTTTGATTTGTATGCCTAAGTAACTGGATTTTGCCTTGGTATTACCCTAAAAACTGTGCCAAAAGTGCAAATTTCCTTATGGTGTTCACAAAATGAAATATATGGTAATTTAACCCCGAAAAACAAAAAATGTTTGTGCTTATTTCATGCTTAGCCTTTAGGCCAGAGTTTTTTTATCTTTAGATTTACGGGAGATTTTTCAAAAAGTTGGGTAAGGAGGAGGAAATAAAAATAAAAATAAAATGCATAAAATGTCCCGAAGGAGAAATAAAAAAAAATAAAACGGATTTTTCTCCGATTTTTTTTATTTTTTAAATCTTCTTATATCATGAAGACAAAACACACCTTACTTGTGTCAGCTATTTCATAGGCTGAACAAAGGGTGATAGATCACCATAAAGTTTCAAAAGCATAATTTAAAGATCCTTTTAAAGACCGAAAATATTGACCTCAACTCTGAGTTCAAGCGCTTATTGAAATTAATTGTATATATTTGTTTGAATATATCTATGCATATGTGGTGCATATATTATCAACCCATAGATTTTATGAAACATGTCAGTGTAATAAAGAAGTTAAAATGGCCATTTCTAACCTTTTGCCCACAATATAAGCATATCCTTTCATTGAACAAAGTTTCAGACACGGTAATGCACCAGTCAATTGTAACCACGTCCCCCCCAGGTCCGGGGAATAGCGTCGACTTTGACTTTTGGTCATGCTAACCCCGGCTAAAATCCACGCCCTGCGTGGACGAACAGATGGTAAAATCTCCACCAAATGCCCCCGCACCCCAGTGTCCCTAGGTAAGGCCCATTCCCCGCTTTATTTAAAGCGAAGACAAAACCACCGCATTCACCCGGCACTGCGGGGCCACCTGAAAGGTAAAAACACGGCCCATTTCCCTGGCAATCCCCGGACCTGGGGGGCCGTGGTTACAAATGACTGGTGCATATAAGGAGGTCAAATGTCTTTTCTGTCTTTAACGAAATAGCACCGTGACAATTTACCGTGATGTGGTTTTTATATAGAAAATATTACCAAATAAAGTCTAAGCCCTGATGGAAATTCCTCTTCACTTCAAACATTGACAGAGCTTACGGATACACAGACAGTCAAAATCTACATTTATGTACTTTACCATAGAAAATTAGGGAGCATTAAGATAAATTTGACAATATGTTTCAAAAAACCAGGTCTAAGAACTGATTTTAGAATCAGTCCAGAACAATATCCTTCTAATTCCAGCTATGCCCGTTTGCAATTAGGAAACGATCAGTTTGACTTCTTGTACTGACTGCCAAATATCTTATGTTCAGATTTTTCTGTCTTATCGGAAACACACACTATGTTAATATTACATCATTTTCAGTATTCTATAACGATTTAAATTCTAAATCATTATTAAACTAATTAACAACTACGAACGTATCACGATACCTTGTGTTTTTCTCTTCAAATATGTGATCGTGAAGCAGTGTGTTCAATGCTCCTCAGAGTCAAATTCAGAAAAAAATATCCATTTTGACTATGATGAACACGATATCATTTTGCAGTTTGTGTTTGTCAGAAGCTTTACATTTTTGCGCTGTAATCCAATTCATCCTTGCTAATATACGACGTGCGCCAACGACTTTTAATTGACAATACAACCCACGAATTTCTTTATCCTTATTTTGACAAGAAGTTGCGCAATCATTCCACGAATCGCGAACAACATACTGAATCTACCAAAAAATCACAATAAACACGCTTTAAGTTCTCCACGGTTTGAATTAAATAAAGAAACATAAACATAGGAACGTCTTTGTAGTAAAACATTTCTATAAAGCTGCAGAAATTGCGAGAAATAAGGGGGTAATAATTCACTTTTGACAGAACGTTGTTATGGTAACGGGTACCTGTTCTGTTTCCCGCGTATTTCCGACTGGTTTACGTGGTTTGTGCAGTAAAAAGACCGATAATGAATAACAATTGGTACACCAGTTGGTTCTGAGATATGGGTTATAAAACACTAATTTTATTTTCTTCTTAAAATTGGAGCAACGTTCGTCGGAAAAAATAAAAATAAAACTACGAAAATGAATTTTATTTTTATTTGGGTTTTGCAATATTTAGGTACGGCGCTCCCGTAAATCTAAAGATATAAAAACTCTGGCCTAATTTATATCGAAATTTTTTGCCAAATTTAACTAAAGCCAAACAGTGTCACACCAAGAATGACATCATTGATTTTTCTACACAGCACTGTTCCTGTTTATGTTGTGTTTCACAGTGAAACAATACACAAATAAGAGAACAGTGACTGTGCCACAATCTTTCAATGAATTCATCAGGATGTAATTATTTTTCAATTAACCAAAGAAAAGTATGAAATTAATGTAAAGAGTGGCTTGTGATATGATCACAAGGATACATGAAGTATAAAAACACTCATTATCCTATAAATTCTTAGAAGAAAACTTTTATTTGGTGATCTGAGTGTACCAATCATAAATTTTCTAACAAGGGTTGAAATAAGTGTAGGGTTTGATTTCAATATATGAAAACAATGAACATTTAGTCTGAGATATAAGGTGCTATTAAATTATATAGACAAAAATCCTGGTTTGCCATAATAACAATGGCAAAATTGCTTGAAAGGTAATTCTTCAGATATCTTTTTACGTGTCCTCTAAAATCCCTTTCCCTATTCCAGAATAAGGGCCATGTTCCCCAGGCCCAAATTGCACCATCGTCAGATGAGTATGTGCTCGATCAACTTTCCACTTGCGAGGAAAAACTTCTGAAACTGCTTGAGGAATTGGATGGACAGGATCTGAACGCTGTCGTGAAACAAATGGAAGAAGAGGAGGTTTGTTGTTTTGTCATTGCAATAATCTACAGGCATTGGTCATTTCATTCAATATTAAATTGGTTTTAATGCCAAATTTGTCAAGAATTTTCATCGCCTTTAGTCATACACTTTGAACACATGTTAAATTTATTTGAGGTCATTGTTTTTCCAAAGAAAAATAGTCAAGATATCATGATGTCCTTGGTCTCGTTATCGGCATGTTCTGCATTAACAGAATTTTAACTTTGGCCATAACTTAATGATTTTTTCAAGATATTCAAATGAAACTTGGTACACATTTTTAAAGAGACGATACTAATATGACATGTACAACATGAACCATAACTCTGACTTTATTAATTGTTGAGTTATGCCCCTTTTGCAACTGATATACAACAGATGTGTGTTGGCAATCACCAAGCGACTTTCTTGTTATAAATAAAGTTGGGAATTGTTACTCTTTCTATTTTTCTGGAAAAAAATGTTAAACAAATCCATGTCACATTTACTCAAGATCATGCTTTTGGGTGCACAATGATGAGTTGTCATGCATAAACTTCCTTGTAAGGCCACTTGAGCTGTTTTATCAATGAATTGTGAAATAAATCACGTAACTGTCAATGTACAGTTAGCTTATATTAAATTATGGTTTATTTTAAATGCATCCTTACATTATTTAATTATAGTTATTTTTTCTGTTGTGTCCTTGTTGAGAAATGGTGGAAATAGCTACACTTATAAATCTTTGAGTCTTGTTTTGGTGTCAATAACTCAATAAATAAATTAGTGATCATTATCAATAATGTAAAAAAAGGCATGGTGATAAAAATTAATTCTTTACACAAGACCAAAAGTTTCTTTCTGTAACACATGCTCAGCATGGCAGACACATAGCGATCATTTTGTCAGCATAATCATCAACAGTGTCCATGAGTTGTCATCGTGATTGACAGCGCACTCCCCACATCCTTTTCCCTGAATTGTAGTTATTTATGAAAACTGTATTGACAATGCAAAATGGACTTGTTTTTTAAACAATTTGTTTTACATACATAACTTTGCCATTTCAGTTCCATGCAAGCCAGGAAGGTAAATTACCACAGTACAACACTCGAGTTAAACTGCCACAACCACAGAGGGACCTTGTATATGATGGTAGGTTACTATTGAAAAATAGTACATAACAATTGTGTAATATTTACTCATACATTGGGAATATTTATTAAAAGGTACACAAAATGGGTGGATTTTGTCCACCAGACCTATGCCATAATCATTGGAGGGGATTTTGTCTGCAATAAAGCTGAAGGCATCCATTGAGAATATTTTTTTTAAAGTACCGATACAAAGCAGATGGATTTTATTTGCCTATTCAAAATTCATCCGGGGATGTCTTCTTCACCTAAGCTGAAGGCATAACATTTATTATGTACACCATTATCAAAGGAAACAACAGGGATATCTTTACTAAGGTGAAGAGTTGAAGGCCCATGACTTAAATTTGTATCTGTTCTTCAAACCTGCAAAAATTACATCATGTTCTAGTGATGAATGTTGCAGCATGATTTTGTGAAAAAAAACTCATACTTTCACTAATATATTATGGTGTTATAAACTTCATATTTGGTTTCTTTGCAAAATGTTTTATTACCGTAACTGATTTTCTGTAGTTTGACTCAAACAAAAATCAATATCATTAATTTAGTACCAAGAATGCAGTAACGATTCATATACATGTATATTCACATTTGTTCACTATATTTTTCAGATGAGGAAGACAGTGGTGACAATGATGGTGACGTCCCTGATCGCGACAAGATTAAGAAACTATCACAGATGATTGTAGACTCCAAAACCAAACGTAGAACCACAAAGAAAAAGAAGAAGACCACTAAATAGATTATGACACTGGACTGTTCTGACAGGGAAATGAAAGTTTGTGTGAATGAAAAACTTGGAAGATATACTACATTATCTAAGTTTGAAATCATATGTCTTTAAGGATTTATATTTATTTATATTTGTCTTGCTTTCAACAGAGGTTCTGAGGCTGTTGTAACATTAAGACTTGAGTGAGCAAGATTTAAAGGTTCAGTGATATAATGTATGAACTATTCAAATTCGTTTTTGGTAGTTGAATTGTATTGAACTGAAACTAAAAAAGAATTATGTAAAAAAGAACTGACTGCAGCAAATATGTATGTATTTGTATATCACACTATATACTTCATACAATATACACTACTTACTGTAGTACATTTAATGAACAGTGATCAAAACGCATGTAAGCCCAAGACCTATTCGACTATATTCGGGCTACAATTCTACTTCTTCTTGTATAATCTACAATTATATGAACTTACAGTTTTCTGGCTTGTTCGAGAAAATCTTAATTTTGATGACTGTATTAACTACATTGCTTGCTCAGAGACTCTTGAAATTAGAAATCATCATAATGATGGTATTCAAATGTACCTGTGATATTTTAAGCTTGTTTGCTTTTAAAATGTTCCAATGTGTTATATATTCTTGATGCAATTTGTTATGTACTGTTAAGTATAAGCTCTATAAATTCTAAGCCATTTAGTAAACCATACATCCAATCATGAAATAGATTTGTGAGAAAAAAAGTTTTATCCATAATTGAATATTATGCATGTTGATAGAAATTGATAATGCAATTATTTATAGTTCTGTTTGTGAATAAAAATTGCATTTAACAGTTATTGTTAGTCTAAAAAGAACCTGAGAAAAAATGGCATTAATCGTTTAGAGTAGTTTTGATCAAGTTCCAACTCTTGGTCAACATTTCTTTTAGCCCACTTAAGTTTTAAATTAACATGTTGCTATAATGTTAAGAATAAACTGTGAACAGGAAGGGAATTGCAATATACAATGTCACACAACAAATCCTTTCAAGATGATTGTAAATATTGAACATCTTATTTATGAAAAAGGTTATCTTAAAACACACCATTTCTACTTACTACATGTATTACAATACAGAATATAAAAACCATAGTTAGACCATAGTTGGAGTGTTGAATTTTGTTTTTGGTTTAAATGTTAAATTGCATTTCTTGTTAATACTCTGAATTGTGGTAAAATAAAATAAAAAAAACTGATAATAAAACACCAACAAAGCATTCAAGTGTCTATCATTTTAAATATTTTTCCTCATGTGTTCAAAAATAATTGATTGATATAAGCCACACTGTTACAATTGAACAAACATGCAAGAAACCACTCCCGCCCCCCCCCACACTTTAATCAAAATGCGACATTTCAGACTTCTTTAAATTTTGTTTTTGATGGAGGGACGAATGTTGGTTGTGCCCCTTAGGTACACCAATTCCTGGATATGCTCCTGGAAACTATGCTATAGTAGTCATTGTGACAGTTAATACATTCAACAAGAACGCTTTTAGAAAATAAAAGAGAGTTAAACAATTATATTCTTGTAATGAAGAAAACCTGAATTTTCAGATAACTACGTTGGCCCATTGTTATGACTGAGACACTAACTGATGTCTAGTTACAATAGGTGACATACTAGCTACATGTTAAGCAATATATGGTCTGCCTACCAGCATGAAATAAATCAGGAGCGAAATTTATAAAATATCTTACATAATAAAATAACTTAAAACCGGTTCCTAAAGTATTATTAGTTTAATTAAAAGAAAAGAATAAAAACAAGAGCATAGAAGCATGATTTTTTAATCACGCCAATGGTAATAAAATCAAATATGTCATATGACCATTAATGTTCATAGAAAAATGTGAAATGTGTTTCACACAATCAAAAACTTAAATTGATTTATGGAGATATTAACAAACATTTTCAAGATAACCCGTCTTCCTGACACCAGTTGAAATAACACACATCTTTTTAGGGCAAGTACTTTTGAATTCTATATAAATAGCTGCCATCAGGGTCTTCTGACCATTTATGATTATGTAGGCTTTTTGTAAGACGTTTGCATCTTGCCTGCTGTTTAAAATGATACTCAAGTCTATTTTGGGGCAGGCACAAATTTTAGTTACATGTAGATGCCCGCATTGGCTCATAAAACGGTTATATCACAGACTGCCTCATGTTTTTTGAACGTCGTAGATACAGCTTATGTATTGGTTGACCAACAGACTTCCTCAAGTTACAAATTTCCATCAAATGTGTAAAAGCAACAGAGAGCGTCACCATAGAATATTCACCATGACAGTTTCTCAGAAAGTCAGGGCAAAGATTTTCCACTAATGTTAACTGAGAGTACAAGATCAGCAACATCTTCGGGCTCAAGTCTTTTATCCATGCTACAAGAGTATCCACGAAATCATCGGCACACAAAATTGTGTTTTTTTCTTGATCTCTTGCTTGCTTTCCTTTCAATTCTCCTGCTGCTAGTTCAGTCATCCTTATGAATAACTTCATTTTCTGTACTAATGACTGCGTTGACTGAATTGTCACAATAACCAATTCACATTCTCGTTGGTTTTCTGATATCTGTTGCGGTTCTCTTCCTCTGTCAGTTTGAGTCCGCTCTTCAACAGCGTCAGTACTTGTATGTGGCTCATAAGGGGTTGTGTTTGAATCGCTAATGTGATGAAGCCCACTGTACAACTCATTGCAAACCTGCTTATAGCAATATTCATGGAGACGAGACAGTGTCGGCATTATCTCTGAAAAAGCATGGACTTCAAAGCAAATGTAAACGTTCTTGTCTAAGTGAATGGGCACAAAGTCTAGGTTGCTTCGTGCGCTGGCAACCAAGTGGCGTGTCATCCTTTCCAACTTTTCTTTGACATAAACACTCGTCGATTGACACATAGCCGGTTGAACCTCTGTATGTGTCTTTTGCGCTGTAGAATTGAGATCCTGGCAAAGAAATTGAATTTCATGACAACATTTCAGAAATTCATTTCTTATTTCACTCGGTCGAGTATTTGATATCAACTCATTTATGACATCTTGCAGTGTTTTCCAATGTTTCGGACTTGCAGTCTGATCGGCTGTTTTCATATGGCATACATCTGAACGTTTATGGACAAAACCATACGATTCTCCTGTCTCTGCAATTTCTTTCAACGCAACTCGAGCGGCCTCTCGTACTGCTGAAACTTTTAACTTTGTTGTCATCATTTCGTCAATTTCCTTCTCTATAATTTCAAGCTTTACTGCCATTTTGACATATTCAGCATGCATCTTTGAACCCTTCCTTTTCAATTTACACTGACTGTCATGGGAGTCACTTTCTTCTTTATCTTTCTTTTCCAAAAAATCTCTTATTTCTTCTCTCCTAGTAAGAACAAGCGTGTAAGTATCTCGACAATGCGATTGATCCCTCTGTTCCCGTAACTCTTCAAGTTTTTTAATGTCATTTTCATCTTCGGAATGTCTTAACGGGAATATCTCATCTTCGAACTGTACAATTTTCATCCCAATGTGCTCAATATCGTGTATGATATGTTTAAGCAAAGTTTGCAGGAAATGCTCGTCTAAAGAATACAGTGATCCTTTTCTGAAGAGGTCATTGGATTGAAGCATGTTTACCCTTGAGAGCCACAATGTTTGTTTAAGACCCTCCTTCGTTTTAATTTGACTTTTTATTAAACGTCCAAGGTTGTTTTCCTCAGCAGTTATATTTTCTAACGCTTCTTTGACGCAACTTTCATATCCAGTCAATAGCTTTACCCTGGGAAGAATGTAGATATGAAGAGCTCTAACAATATTTTCATGGTGTCGGTCATTTTCCTCTTTTGTCAGATCCTTCAAATCTAACTTGATTGCAATTTCACGGGAAAGAGCGAATGCTTCGCTTGTTACTGGATCAAGCTCATCTTCACTGAAACAGCCTGAAAGGGAATAAATGCATTGCTCTCATTTTGTTTGAACGTGTATGCAGTAATAGTTTACCTTCCGCATATACGATTATTTTTGGAAACATTTTCTTTCCTGGTGTGAGAATCCTCATACAAAAATATTCGGTGCGTCTTTTTTGCCATTTATGGATAGCTAAGAATACAACCTACATGTTCGGCCGATGAAACGTCTCATCGCCCTATATTACATACTACGCTTAATCGGTAAGAGTTTCAACGGTGAGCAAAACCCCACTCCGCCTATTCAGAATTGATGCGCTCACTCCGCCCCGCCCCTTATAAATCAATACGATTTACTGAAATGCCTAGTTTAAGTCTTCTAAAAGTGCCCCCCCCCCCCCTCCCCAATCAACACAAACAACTTCTGTGTTTTGATCTTAATTATTGCGGTCCGCTTTCTATCAGATCTCAGATCTTAGTGTCCTGCTGTGGAAGAATGGAGGCTTATTAAAGAGATGAACCAATGATATTATTGTATAATAGCTTGTTTGCTTACCTTTTCAAATATTAATAAAATATTATTACAATGCTTTGAGTAATGGTATATGTTATACATAATAGTCCATTCATATGATTTAACCATGATGATTCACAATTTGGATATTACAATGGTGACCATATATTTAAAGAGGATTGAAATACATCACTTATGTAACTATTAAAACACTTATTACTGTTTATTATTTATTTCCCATTATTAAAATTAATGAATATATTGACTATGCAACTTGTATATACAAGAATTGGTTATGTATATGTGAGACGATGAAATTGTCTACTCTAAAAGCTATTACAGCAAGGAAGTGTCATGCCAAACATTCCTTAAAGGCCTAGTTTAAGGAATGTTTGGTATGACAATCTCCTGCTAATTACGCTGATGTCACAGTAGGGTGCCAATTTCCTGTTTATTTGTTTATAGGCTCAGGGCCATTTAGGGTCTATTTCTTTAATAATAAAACCCAAAGCTGCACAGCAGGATATTCAGATCGAAGGTCTGATAAGACAACTAGGCATTTAGATTAAGATCAATACACAGACATTGTGTACAATACACGTTTTTTTTTTTTTTTTTTTTTTTTGGGGGGGGGGGGGGGGAGGGGTCACTTATAGCCTTTAAACGAGGCCTGTAATATCTCCTTACCATAGCCTTTACCATAGCATAGTGTACAGATTTCATAGTACGCGTAAAACAATAACAAAGAACAGTTGATTTGTACATGGATTGCCAATGAATTAATTATGTTACAATAAAGATATAAACAAACATATAGTCTCTATTAGATAACCAATATATCACTGACCGGTTCCTCTGAACGACTCAAAGACGCGGTCAATCGTTAGACCCTCGTTGGCTACTTCACGCAGCTTGTCATCGCCCACATGACCACGGGGTGCCCAATGAACTACACATGCTGTGCAGTCAACGAGTATCCTGTCCAGAGCGAGCACCTTGAACCAAAGGGCGGGGTCAACTCTGTGTTCGAAGTGAGATCCAACACTTGGTAGGAAGCAGCGTTCCAGGTAAATTCGTTCCGTTCTTTTCACTTTGTTCATGTAAATTATGTACATATCCATGATACACGTTCTGGTTGATGTTTCAATTATCACTACAGTCTATGTATTTGGTGGTTATTGAGATCGACGGTTCGCTTTCTTTCGCGACTTTCTTCGTATTCACATTATATGAGTGTTCGTTATTCACTTCTTTCTTTGTTCGCGATTTCCAATGGTCACGTGGATTTGATTTTAAAATGTATGTATCTCCCATGTATAGCTGTGAAGTAAAACATTGCACTTGTACGAATGCCTTACACGAAGATAAAAAAAACAAATCTTCTTTCATTGTGCTACATTCGCATTAAACTTCCGCATTTCCCGTATAAAAATTAAACTTTAAAAGTATTTATTATCTGAACTACCAAATACATAAAGCAAATTGAGCGCTTAAATGCATCACAAGAAACCGTTGTGTTACTCTCTTAAGCCTACACAGTAAAGATATCCAAAAAATCCCAAATGAGTAAATGATGATTACATCAGGAATGGAATATGTTTTTTCGTCATACCGCAAGACACTTATGTCCAAACGCGTGACTTAAAGTTAGTCATAGTAACGAGTTTTTTTCCTGGTTTAACACAATTGGTCAAGGCTTGTATTATTACATGCTTATTAACATCGTACGAAATCTTAAAATACGCCGCTGTTTAAACGTTTTGAGTTAATTTATTAAACCATATCCTTTGGACATTCTTTCTATATAATGGACAACGATCACGGTTCCATCACTGTTGGAAATATTATCGACAAGCGGTAATGCGGGACGCTGTATTATTATAGCCGGATTTTTCATTTTGACAGTCTTGTTTTCTCAATGGGAACTATGCAATGGTTAGTAGGCATTAATAAAAAAAAAAAATGCGTTTTACAACCATTTATTTAACTGTTTCGACCAGAAATATAGATAAAAAAATGTTATAGAATGAAATATTCCTACCGAAAGTCATAAAGACCGGAGAAAAAAGTTTCATGAGATAAATTAAAGTTTAAACTTAAACGCAGATTAAAGTTGCATAAAAACGTTATCAAAATCGTTGAATTTAAGACGTTTTTTTTTTAGATTTGGTTTAAACTATACTTTTCGGATAATTCAATTGCAATTTGTACACAATTTGAGCATAAACATCAATTATATGCATGGGTTGTATAACATGAAAATAGACACGTGATATATGCACAAAACAATAAATATACAGACTAGAAGCGTATGCAATGTCTCGTCCAGCTGCTTATAATGGATTAAAAGCTGTTATGTTTAATATAATGTTACCAAAATAAGATATGATGAGTATTATAAGATGGGGGACACTAGGCATAAAAATGGTGAAGTGGAGTAGGTGATAATATTGAAATAATAAGAGTGATGAGACGGGGAAAATTGCGAGAATGAGAGATGTGGAGAGGAAGGTTCAATGGTGGACTTAAGTTTGTTCTAATTTATGTAGAAATCAGAAAGGTTTAGCTTGTCGAAAATAGTGTTGAACTTGTCTGAATAGCATTCTGTTTGTCTGATGAATGACTTTTTTTTATTAAAACAGTACATAATATTTGGAGAGACAAGGACCTGCAATTGAATACCTGGTCAAAAAGGTGAAGAAGAAGTGGCAGTGGATGCAATGTTTTTGGAGAAAAGATGTTCGTTAAGACTGCGTGAGCAACACTAGATTTGCGGTGAGCAACACAATAGACTTGGGATACTGTAGCGCTGTTCTTGTTATACTTGAGTGAAGGCATCGATGGAGAAGAAAGAACATCTTCTGATAGAGCATTCCAATGAGATATGGTAGATGTGAAACGCGAGATCGAATGTAATTGCGACTCGCATGCATTATTCCGTAGGTTAGTAGAGTTCCTAAGATTGTACGAGGTTGTATCTCCAACTCGGGATGGAATAAGTGTTGTAAGATACGTAGGTGTTAGCGATTGGAACATCTTGTAGAATAATGTTAGTTTATGTTTCAGCTTTCTTTCCCTTAGTGATTCAATTCCCGTTTCAGTATACACGTATGATACGGAGACACGTGTTGCACCGGAGATAATTCTTACCGCCTCGTCTTGAACTTTCTCTAGGTCGTCTTCGTCAGCTCGAGTAAAATTATCCCAGACAACTGTATACTCTAACTAAGGTCTAATGAATGTTGTGTAAAGCACTTTTTCGATCAGATTTCCGATCAAGGACGTATTTAAATGATCGCATGAAGTAGGTACACTGCCAGGCCTTCTGTTTGACGGATTCTATATGTTCATGCCATGAGCAGTTACTAGAAAGTGCAACATCCAAATGATAGTGAGTTGTAACTTCTGATATTTGAACATTATTCATTTTTATTTTTAAATGGGGTTGTTTAGTAGCAACGAAAGGGTAATCTACAACAATATATAAGACAATGATCTGACCTAGTGACCTAGTTTCTCATATGAGGTAACCCATATTCATTGTGTTCAAGACAACATGCAGACAGGTATTTTACCAAGTTTCATAACAATTAGATACAAACTATTGAACTTATGACGAGGAATTTGTTTTGTTCTAAGATTTGACCTAATGGCGTAGTGTTTGACAAAAGGTAACCCATATTCATTATTATTCAAGACAACATGCAGACAAGAATTTTGACATAACAAAATTTCATAATGTTCAATGAGGGTACAGGCTATTGAATTTATGGTGGGCGATGTTTTTGTTCAAACATTTGACCTAATGACCTAGTTTTTGACAAGAGGTCACCCATATTCATTATGTTCGAGAAAAGATACAGACAAGTATTCTGTCAGACCAAGTTTCATAACAATTGGGTACATGCTTTTGAATTTATGACGGGAAATTTGTTATATTCTAAGATTTTACCTTATGGCCTAACTTTTTACCATAAGTGACCCATATTCATAATTATTCAAGACAACATACAGACTAGTATTCTGACCAAGTTGCATTACAGTTGGATAACATATATTGAATATATGTCATAAAAACGCACAATTGTTAACGACATACGACGGCCCACTCGCCCGGTTTTCGACATTCCATAAACCGTAAGTTTTCATCGAAAAATCCGCCTTAAAACTCATAAGTTTTGATATCTAGAATCGTGTCAAACACAAAAAAAATGTGTAGTAAATGTATACATTTGTATGTTGTTTTTTCATACTCTGTGTTAGATTATGAATTTGTATTGGGGTCTGCGTTAATATAATTATTTTTGCAGAAAAAAACGTGTTTTTTTATTGAATAACAAGTATCAATTTCAACATTTTTTTTTTTTGTAAATTGTGTTACTGTTGTGTTATCATTTCAAAGTTGATGTTTCATGTCGAAAAAAACGTCAGTAATGCTTGCATAAAACATTAATTTTCGAACATATATATGAAAACTTCGATCTGATATTACGCAAAAATTGGCTCATTCCAAGACAATTTTATTTGATAAGTTGTCAAGAGGCCAACTTGTGAGAGCGCAGCTTTAAAATCAGCCGTTCGAAGTGCATGGCAAATCTAGCTTTTATGTTTGTTTTATAGGTGTTATTATAAATACTGGGCTCACTTCCAGAATGTGTGCTAGGCTTTTACATTAAACAGCGTTTCCATATACCTAGTCTATCAGGGTTTATAAATAAGTAGGAACGAAATATGTGGCTGCTATGGAAACATGAATGACAAAAAGTGATTGTTATGTAGCGTCAAGAAAATTATACGCAAATAAAAATCTTTAAAAAGACAGAAGATTGGAAGAACACCGTTCTCATTATCTTTTTGCATTTTTTATGAACGATTATTTTATTTGTGATAAATAGTACCGAGGTTCAAAATAATATAATATTGTAACCTTCACCTTTTAACCGCAAAATGTAAGTATTTGACCCAATAGTATCGGTAGATATTCACTAGTTTCACTAATATAATTTGAATAATGCACTTTCATTACGACGTCATTTGAATGACGTCAAATTTAGTATTCAAAATGCGCATTACATGATCTCACTTGTAAACACGTAACTTACACAATTTAAGTGATATCCACATGAAAATTTCAGAATATCTTTCTGAAATTACATGGCATTCAAATACCTTAAAACATTGTAATAGCGAAAATATGTCCGAAGGCCCAAAATCGCGCGACGCGGCGTATTACGATGGATAAAGACGAACATAGTATGAAAATATCAGCTTGATGTTTGAAAACGTCTGTTCGTCAACAGCCATGACAGGTATAGTTTTGTCAACGCCTAAATCTAGCATCAGCTTAGGCATTATTAATACAATGCAATCTACAGAGACACGCCGAGTAGCCTATATATAGCCGGGATCCAGTTTAAAGACACATCCGTGTGGCGGTTGGTCTAGTTGTAATATACTTGACGGTCAATCCAGCGATTGCATGTTCGATTCCCTGCCGCACCACAAAAATACTAATCGTCTTCCGAGAGGGACTTTAAGTGGGGGTCACATGTGGCAGTGGTATACACTGGTGCACGTTTAAGAACAAGGGGAGCTCGAACCAGGGTTTCATTCTGTCTGTGCACTATACTCCAAAAAACCTAAATTGACTAACAATCTTATCGGAGCACTCGCCGAATGGGCCTTCCCCCAGTGCGAATATGAATAAGACACACTAAAAAGGCACATATACCACTGAGGCCAAACACCAAACAAGAGGCACAGCTCTACAAGACAACCTTCATTAAATAATTACATGTACAACATATTGCCACTGTTAAATAAGTCGAACTCAACATCTGATGGACCAAACTTACCTATACGTTCGATGAATGAAGATAACTTCAATATGATTATAATAACTTTTTATAAAATCTGGACGAAACGGAGCAAATTTAGGCACTAACACGTACCTTGGTTCGAATCATGTAAGTGTTTGGAGAATTATGCTGCAAACGTTATTGCACCACTAGTTCAGGAAAAAGGATGACTGTATAGCTGCCTATAAAATTACGTCTTGGCATATTGTTGAAAATTCGTAACAAGAGCTACAGTTTCAACACACGCACGCACGCACACACACGCACACAAACACGTGCACACACACACTCGCGCGCGCGCACACACACACACGCAAGCAGCACACACGCACGGAGCACGCACGCTCACATACAAACCATGGTTTACACAAGTCGTGGTTTCAAAACAACACTGATAGACAGTGAGCTAACTGCGAGATTAGGATTAGAACAGGATGTTAAAACAGTCATCAGAAGTTAGCATATGTCACCAATTGCGACTGTAATGATTATACACAGCTCCTTATTTCAGCACCTCAACACAAACTGGTACAGATGCACTTAAAAGTAGTTTCGCAAATGTCTGAATTAAACAATATGTAAGTGTAACGTGCAACAAGAAATTATTTTCTTTTGTATTCAGAGAACAGTGCTAACGCTGAATACAGCAGGATAATTATTTCATCAGGACTTCTGTGATGAAGTTGCAGTGCTTATCCAACACGTAAAGAGAACAACTCTCACAGAGAAAAAGTGCTACATTTTATTCAACCCATATTATGCATACATATATATATCACTTTTCAAAAACACAACACAATTATTTAACGTTGTTCATTCGTAAAAAATATGGTAAAATAAATGACACACACTGGCGGATCCAGAGGGGTCGTCCAAGTTTACTTTTTATGTCATTATCGGAGAAAAAGAAATAAAATACACTCAGACTGCACCATTTTGGACTAGAAATTGTTAAAATGTTCATGGGTGAGTTCCCACAAACCCCACTGCCAACATTTTAATCCATATAAATTTCGGTTCTGAGGGTAGCGCGAAAGGCAAAATGGTACGCTCCTAAGCTACGCCCCCTCTAACGCCAAGTCCTTGAGCCGCCCCTGACACTAAAACAAAACTAAGACACACTTTAATTTTCCTTATTCCGATTATTAAGATGAATGATTATTAGGTTAGGATAAACAATGCACAATGTGTCCGAATATGACGTCAATGAGTGGTGTGACATTATCATATCAGCATGACTATTGTTGACTCTAGCATGTTTTTGATACAGTATCTAACAATGTTTAATAAGGTCAAACAAAAGTGATTGAGGGTAGGTATTCATAACTTTTTTTTGAGAACCGGGATTTTGTTATCAAACCGACCTATAATCAGAGTATATCACTATCGTAGAAAAAATTAACATATTCACTGAAGAAATGTACATGTACACATTTTTAGGAATTTACGAGAAAAAAAATCTACACTACGGCAAAAGAATGTAGGGTCGGGATGAGACGGTATAGATCGGGTTAGTGAAAAAAAAACAAAAAAAAAACAATACTAGGCTTATGAGTGGGTTTGGGATCCCATAGACTAGATTTTACCCTATTAAAGTAAACTTCCTGGTTCGTTGATTGTTCAAATGGCGGTTACAGAAGACATGTATTAATGCTTTCGATTGCCTTACGTCAAAATGCCGAAGTTGCAAGTTTAACATCACTAAGATTATAAAGGCAAGCCGCATATAATCGCATGTTAATAAATAGTCCCATGAGAAAATTGTGGTGTATCATGTGACAAAAATGTGAACAATAATTGGAAATCTCACAGGGAAACAGAAATGCCGAAACTTCAGACAGTGTAACTTTCGGCATTTGTAAACAAACCATGTGTGATCAATTTACAAAGAAAATACAATAAAAAAAGCGTTGCTATTAAAAACTTGGGATTTTGTAGCTTCAGCGTTTTGACGTGAGGACATCGATATGCTGTGTGTCTTTGTTGTGTTGTAACGTTGTGTGTTTCTTGTTAAAGTTAGGTAAAGATAGTCTTGAACTCACAGGGTTAGGGTGCGTTGTTTGGGGCCTCAGAATATACCTCGAGAAAACGAACATTCGATATAACCGAAATATAAAATTTGGAGACTCTAACCAAACACATTCGAAAAAAGTTCGACAAAACCATAACAGCGAGATAACAGAGTTCGTCATAGCGAGTTTCGACTTTATAGTCTGTGCCTTTAAGCGAGCGATAAGGGCGTTGACAGTGCTTCACGTATCAGTATTGGCCTACATACTCCTAAACAAAACAAGCCGCACTTCCTTATTTTGAATTTATTCTCTTTGTTTTTTAAAGGGCCTCATTTCCTTCATGTATTTATCCGTAATCTGCAGTTTTATTGCGTACTTCATAGATTATATCAACACAATTAAAAAATGAGCTCTGATAATGATTTCAAAACTGTAACAAAAATGAAAAAAATACTAACAATTAAAAACGTATATATCCAATTAATGAATGGATTTTTTACACAACATGTATATAGGGTACGAAATGTTTCTCCCACCATTTTGGAAATGGGACCGTGACCTTTCAGGCTGGGAAAGCTGCGGCATTTTGACGAAATGTCAGACCAGGGATGTCTTACAAAGTGGACAGGAAAAAATACAACAATCGGATCAAGTTTGTTGCCGTTAGAATACACCAAACATTTCATACAGGTTTGGGGTCAACTTTTTTATTTAAACATGCTATTTTTTATCTTATTCAAAATTGGGAATTTATTTTAACTAACAAGTATAAAGTAAATTTTAGCATTTGGGAAGGGGATCGAATTTCGTTCCAAAATTGGTCAGAAAAAACTGGCCACAAACAGGTTAGCAAAAAAGCACTGGCATGTTATACAAACAATAACAACAGACATTTAAAAAGAATGGGTATGCGTGCAGAAAAAAACAACATATGTTAACCTTTTGATAACTGATTATTTGTTCATTTAATCTTTGATCTAAACAATACCGTTTAATATCTTACAAGTTTATCAATCGTACATTAAGTGCCTATAGCTGTACATAATCAAACATGAGAGGCTTTCAAGTAATATTAACATTTGTATACTACACTTCCTGCATTTAATTGGAGGTATCAAGTTCAAATTTGCTACACCACTCATATAATATATATATATATAAATATATATCTATATATAAATCTGCCATCATCAGATAGACGAAATGTTACTGTTTAACACTGTGTTATTGACAAATAGATAAGAAATGAATATCAATTTAAACTTGCACTAACAGTTCAACATACCACAATACTGCAAATTGGCGTATCATGCTACAGTAAATCTATGTACATGTATTTATAAATATATATATATATATATATATATATATATATATATTAATATATGGATATTTTAGAACAATGGAACACAATGCAGGAACTGAACAAAATTTCTAATAATTACCATACCCTTTGGGATATTTTTCAAGCCATTTTTGAATATTTATATAATAGTATATACACATAAATTTCAGTTGGCCTATAAATAATTTTACAACATAGCATGTACTGCATGTATAATGCCTTCAGCAGTATAAAAATGTGCACTAAAACCGTTTCTACAAGTATATAAATCTTCCAAACAACTGTTAACCAGCGAGATGAATTAATGCCGAAATGTTTTTAAAGGTGCATGAATGTTGGTAATCAGAAGTATCCATAGGCTGATTTAGGGCATTGTTGTTCATTCGCTTTAGCTCCTTAGCACAGGGAAACTCATAACCACAAACCTAATAAATCAACTACCCAAATGTAAATGTGAGGTGAATTATTATGCAATGGGTATTCCAGGTAGAAGGTTATAACCAGCAGTAAAAATGCTATAAAAGCATCCTTTGTTCACAAATTAGCTCCAAAGCACAGGTGAGCTCTTATGCAGCAGCATTTGTTCACAAATTAGCTCGCAAGCACAGGTGAGGTCTTGTGCAGCAATTGTTGTTCAAAAAGGTGCTGGTAAGCCACTTGCATTGTTACAAGAGAGTAGTCATGCGCGTTGCCCTGCATGAAAGGTGGAGAAACCTGAATTAACAGGTTTAGGTGAGCATACAGACAAAGAAACTTGTCTGCATCTAGTTTGCAAAGCAGGAGGATAAGTACATCTAGCAAGTCATCTGCGCACAGGGGAACTTCTTTGCCTCTGGGCTGATACTTTGAGATCTGCGTTTCAATAAACTTAACAGCTCTTGTTAAGTGTCGTAGCTTGCTGAAAAGTGTATTGGCAGCGTTTTCTTCATCTATGATTTCAAAGAATTTTGCAAACATACTGAAAAATTGTTCTTTCAACGGTCGTGCTGAAGCATGTAAAGAGTCTTCCGTTTTCTCATGCTTTCTCATTTGAACACTACCTGTATCAAGGTCCTCTTTAAGTCCATTATTTTCCAATAAACCAGCAGTGCCAAGTTGTTTATCCCCATTATCATGTGTGATAGCATGTCCATTTACCTGACTAGGTTGAGCATGTTCAGACAGGGTGATTTCTCGTACTGAACAATCTTCAAGAACATCAATATAGTCATCTAGCCCTGTCATATCAAGAGCACCAACGAAGGACTGGGGCATGGATTCACATTGGTCATTAAACTTTTCGTACAGAGTTTCAATTGGCAGATCAAGAAGACTTAGGCCGCCTAAGGTGTTCGTCTTTGACATTCCACATGGTACTGGTGGTGCCTCAATTTCCTCAAAATCGTCGCTGTCAGTTTCTGATGGTATTCTTGAAGAGTCTTGACTTAAACTGCGAGAAGTGTCCAAGAATCTGGCCATAGTATTCTCTCCATAACCAACTTCAGTGGTGGAGTACCTTTTGATCCACTCTGAAAGGTTCAAACATTGATTTTTGTAGCTCCTTTCATATAATTCACACAATACTGGCATAATCTCCTCAGAGACATATTGTTCGTAGCAAGTATAAACTTTGTTCACAAAACCAGGTTGAACTTTACTCGCATCTCCCTCCATAATTTCCACTGAAAGATCGTAAGACATACAAGATATATGCTCAGTCACATCTTTACAGATACGTTCACAAGAACTCTTTGATATACTCCCCATCGACCATCTTGTTGAGAATGTTCTTTGTCTAGTTTGGACCTCACTGGGATTTACTGATACTGTTTTTCTGTAAATGTTTGATCTTCTACTTTGGGTTTCATTTCCGATTGTATCTATAAACTGTAATGTACTTGGTGACAGAGGCATATCTAGTTCATCTCCTGACGCAGAGAACAATTTTGACTCATCAAATAATCGTTGACATTTCTGTTTTATCATCTGGCAAAATTTCTCATATTTTCTTCTATAACCAGCCTGTTTCACAATAAGGTATGTCTTAACTTTGTCATTCAATGTTGACCATTCTTCAGGTTTTCTGCTAGGGTCGAAAAGATCAGTTTCATTTTCAAATGTTCCTTTTTTCCTGTTGTAACCATATGATTTTCCATCGGCCTCAATTTCTTTAAGTGTGAGAATAACTGCTTCTCTAACACACGATACTTTGATCTTTGCATTTATAACGTCTCTAATTTCCACATTAAACTGATCAAGTCTCTTACTTATTTCAACATACAGCTGATGAAACTCGGATGGGTCTTGTTTGGTTCTAGAAAAAGTTTTCTTAATATGCTTTCGGAACAAAACATTGTTTATCTCTTCTCTTGCTACTGTGGAAACTTCAATTGATTTTAAAATCTCATCTCTTTCTGATCTTGCATTGTTTAGCTTTGTTACATCTTTTTCTGTGATTGAGTCTCTCAATGGTCTGATCTCTCCTTCAAATTCTAACAATAGTTCATTGAGCTTCCTCAAGTCCTTTATGACATGTTGTAAGAAAATCCTGAGGAATTTTTCATCTAAGGAAGCTATGTATTGCTGACTTGAGAATTTCTCAGTTCTTAGAATATTCTGTCTCTGTTTCCACAAAGAATTTTCTGTATTCTTTTTTGCTCTGTCCTTATATTGTATGCTTTCCTCTATTGATTCATGCTCCTTTTCAATGTGTTCTAAAACATCTTGTACTTTTGATTTATCCTTTGGTAAAAAGTAAACTTCTGGCAAAATAAAAACATGGAGCAATTTTAGTAATTCCCCATAACTTGTAACATTTCCTTCTTTATCAATTTTATCAGGCTGCAACTCCCTGATGATTATTCTTGAAGTTTCGAACAGCTCATCAACATTTGGATCAAAATCATAGTACTGTCCATCTTTTAAAATTTGCTCTGAAAATCACAAAAAAAGAAACCCTGTAGTACTGGATTTTTTTGCTTATAAGACAAGGAAATTGGGTCCCGATTTAAACCTGAAAGTAGGGGGCCTTTATTATAAGCGGGGCTATAAGAAATTCAGAGAGAATCAAGACAGAACTAGTAATATTCGACGGTATTTGACTGACCGATTAATTGTCTGTTGATGACACACCAATAAAAGTGACAAGATCACAACCATCAGATTAACGCAACCATCTGCTTTGTTTCACTACTATAAAAACGCCATATATGTATCTTTTAATTAGCAGAAATCTCCTAATTGTCAATTACTTGTTATTGATCCATTCATGTTGATCACAGGAGACACATTTTGCCGACTTAATAATGCAAATATTTTGGATATTATTGGCCGTGTTATTTTTTCTATATCCAAAATAAAACTTACTTTTTTCACACGATAAGGCTTACATACAGGTTAAATGGTAAGTTTCAATACATATTTCATTAATCGTTACATGAATTTATCCCCAATGGTAATTTATTTCGCCTGAAGTAAATCCCATCAACTGCAATCCATATAAATACTTGCAAAAGTTTAACTCATTAACTCATGTATTGGAATGTGTCGGCTGCAGATCAAACGGTACACTTTGTGATGTTAGAGCACAAGTGGTGAAGAGATTTAATGCGTGTGGCAATGTATTGTATTTAAATCGGTGAGTCGAATACCATATGATCAGAAAAAAAAATCAAAAATTATCATCTGAGAACCTTCAAATCATGACCGAAATGTTTGAAATCACAACAAATATGAATGAACCTTTGGGTGTACGAAAATAAGAAACGCAAAATAAATCCTAGCTGCCACCTTTACCGCGTTACATTGTTCTACTTATTAACCTACCTCCACATAAGAGAGCTCATAGTTGACAAGAAAACAGCAATTTTCTTAACAACAAATTTTATTGACAATTGACTGTTTAGCTTGAACATTATCACAGACTTGGAGAAATTAAAGTGCTTGATTTGCTTTAAGAATAGACCCCGTCTTATAAACGAGTCTATACAAAAATACCAGACTTCATGAGACAAGTAAGGGGTTGTCTTATAAGCAGAGCGCCTTATAGGAGGGAAATACGATAGTTAAACTAGTTCAACAAGTATATATAGCACGAATTTAAGTTATTACAGTAAATCAAAATATGCTTGAAATGTAAATGAAGGCAAGAGAATAATTTTATGTTTTGTTTTCTAAAGCTTAACAGACCCATTAAACAGAAAGACAACAAACACAAATTTGAAAGATAAAGTTCCCTGAATGACACTGAGGCAAGCTTGATATGATGCTAAATGAATTTGAAAGTACACATGTACTTAATCAATGTAAAAGCTCATTAAAACATATCAGTTGAACCAAAAATATATAATCGATGACGATTTTTTTGAAATGAAAGTCATTTTTTTAATACTGTCATTTATGAATGTTTGTTTTCTCATGGAATGGAATCCTTATTGCTTGATGTTATAGTGGAACCCTAATTTACGGCTTAAATTATATGTATGTGAAATTTACCTTTATCTTGGAAGAATTCCACTACATTTCGGTAACGTAGTTCATGAGTAGGCACTGAATGGAATTCTTCAGACAAGCCGTTTTTTTCACAACTCCAATAAATCGATCGTCTGTCACAATCTATAAATATTGAGTCCAAAATAAACACTTTGTACCACAGAGCTGGGTCAACTCTTTCCTCAGAATAAGACCCAACACTTGGTCTGTAGCATTTTTGAAGGGTGACATTCAAAACTCTCACAACATTTCGATTTGCCCTAAGGTAAACGTACATACTGCAGTTTCATTGTATTCAATTTACGTAGTTAACGGCACGTTTGATAATAAACAAATAGACCAGGAAGTTGAAGGTGTTTGTTTTTTAATTGGGCCGCTTATATCAATTAACAATGCAGCAGACAACACTTTTTACGTTTATTCTAGACTTTTTATTTTCTTGTAATAGGGTATTAACAATTTGTAAATTTTATGTGTTTCATTATAATTAATTTTAAAGGCCACTGATGTCCCAGTTTACTTTTTATTTCAATATAGAAAAAGGATAATTATTCGCCAAAGATGCACAAATTCGGGCAAGAAATTGTTCAAATTTTCATGGGGAGTACCCCAGCCCTAGTCATTCAAAAATGCCGTCCAGGCCAAACATCATTAAAAACCCTGGATGTCATTTTAGAATGACTAGGAATGACCCCACCCTCACCCCTTACCAACACTTTAAAACAAATAAATTTCGGTTCTGAGAGAGGAGCAAAAGTCAAAAAGGATATGCCCCTAAATTAGGGAGAGAGACAAATCGACCCCTTACCAAATCGGCCTACTACGAAAACGGCCCCTAAGACATTTCGGCAATGCCATTTCGTCCCCTTAATTAAAGTGACTCGAGACGTTCCGGCCCCTTACTGAATTTCAACAGAGACATATCGGCGCCTTAATTTAATTTTTAGTTTTTATTTTGAATATAAAGAAAATAATATAATTTGTCAAATTTTATTTCAAAAGAAGTTGGAAATGAGATCTAAAAAGGCACATATATTCATGAAATACATTTATAAGACTTATAAAAATCATTAAAGTCTAAATTTAAATGTTAAAATATGTAAGAATGTATTTTGTGACTGTGAAATATTCATTGATCAATGGAGACTTCAAAGAAAATTTGTCTTTGAACAATGCTAGGCAAACTGTTGGTGTTGTGGGTGTGAAAAAGACATTCAAAGACGTGTGTCTAATTTGTTAATGTTCTTTACAATTGATTAAAGAATATTTGAGTTAAATAAACAACGTGTCAATTCAAGTATATATTAAATCGTTTCTAATGACAGTTACCATTTCTTTTAAACGTTTTGCTGTAATATTAAACTTTAGTATAGCAAGCTCGTATCACAGGCATTAGGTTTAAAGTTCTGTGTTCGTATGAATCTTTTGATGTTCACTGGGCGATTTGTTCAGAACTTATTTTAATTTAACAGTGTGATTAACGACATTTTTGTTAACTTTTAAACGCGAAATATTTCATGATGTGTTAATATATTCAAATAAAACAAGCTTAGTTGAAACAGTTATCTCAATTATTGAGAACACGGAGATCACTGATGTATCAATTAAACTTCCAAAGCAGTAGCGATTTGAAAGTTAACAACGATGACTTTTAAAAAAAGTGTTAACTTTAACAAAGTTCCGAACAATCGGCCAACTATCTTTTTAAATGCATTTTGTGTTAAGGCTTCTGCTACCGAAAACAGAAAATGTGTTTATAATCAGTAAATTAAGTAAGAAATTGTATACAGTGATGAAATATTTTAGTCAGCAAAGCTTATGAGGAGTCAAAAGTTGCCCAGGATGATACGGTATCATGATATACGGAGTCGTAGGATCAAGGCAGGTGTTCCTGAAGATAAAACATCATTTGAAATGAAACTATTTAGAAAGAACAATAAGCAGGTGAAACAAGTGCTGCTTTTTTTGTTCATGAATGTTACACTCACAAACAAACACATTTTAGACAATGGCATATTTTTTTTTCAAAATTAAAAAAGGCAAGATGAAAACGCACCAAACGACATGCCTAATGAATATATATGGGACCGTGAGTGATGCGGTCAGGTAAAAAAGATATCTTTGTTTTAAGTCGGTTATTATAAGCATAATTACACTATTTTCCGACATAACATAGAGTATCCAGTTATAAGCAAACAAATGGTCTAAAAAGCAATAAATCATTTAATACGTGACACGTCATACGGAAATGCAAGTATATATCAATGTTTTATAATTTATAGATTTTTAAAGATACTTATAAATGTGGGTAATATATCATCGAAAAGCCGGGTATACATATACCGCATATAAAAGTAATCTATGGTTATAAAAAGATCAGCGAACTAAACGACATGCACAAAACTGAACTTCACCAGGCATGCATGTATTACACATAAATTAACTTAAACTAAAACTAAATAAGCATATTAAAAAGCTAAGATTAATAACACACACACACACACACACACGCACGCACGCACGCACGCACGCACGCACGCACGCACACACGCACTCACGCACGCACGCACGCACGCACGCACTACAAAACATTGATTGAAACTAAACACACATAGAACATCTGCATTTGTAGCCACTCCAGGTATTGATCAATCTTTCGAACTCTTTGAAATCTTTGGTAGATTAGGTCCAAACCTGGACGGCCTCAAACCGAAAACTTACTGTTTACTGTTTAAACACTTGGTATTTCAAGCATGTTACTGTTTCTGAAAGAGTATTGAAAGTCGGTTATATGCAAACAGGAAACATTTAAGCCCAATGAGCTATTTTCAGACATACTGATAAAGGATATATTAGTAGTGTTATTGTTGTTGTTGTTGTTGCTGCTGCTGCTGTTGTTCTTTTTGCTATCTTTATCTTTCTCGTGGTGATATCTCCTTTCGATTATTATAGATCTCCCGCGTTCGAAGGGGATGTAACCGCGTAAAGTTGGAAAATACCACAATGCTTAAAACTGTAGACTGCTCCTCAATTCGGCCGCTTAAAGCAAATATTTGTCAAATTGATGCTGAGAGAATGTAAGACATATATAAATGCCACAATTTGATGCTCCTTTATTTTCAAGATCCTTATGGTATGAAATAGAAATAGTCATGTATTTCCTCTCATAAGTTGAGTTTAAATTTGATAATATTTTAAATATTTATTTTTATCAATGACTCTATTTCTCTAAGACTAATCTCAAACCATTGCTTAAAACACAAACACTTAGTATTAAACTAAACTATCTAAACTATCTAAAGTGTAAACATACTTCTAGCTTCTATCTTGAATTCTTCTACCAGATACTGGCAACATTCAATAGACTGAATGTTATTGCCAGGGTATTGCGCTATTAGACCAGAAAGAAAAAGAGAGCATGCATGAGGATAAAAATAAAATAAAAAAACAAACAATGCCATATGCCAGAATTGGTCCTGCGTTGTATTCATACAGATATATTTAAGAGTTTGGATCTAGAGGGTGGCTAGTTGCGTCTTGAAGGCATTAGCTGAGCCTGCTGATATGATGGTCAGTGTTAGACTGTTCCACTCCTTATTAGTTGGAGCGGAAAAAGATTGTTGCCAATAGCTTGTAGTACATTGTGGTCTCTT
The DNA here is from genome assembly GCF_026914265.1 of Mya arenaria. Classification (NCBI taxonomy): domain Eukaryota; kingdom Metazoa; phylum Mollusca; class Bivalvia; order Myida; family Myidae; genus Mya; species Mya arenaria. The sequence continues at coordinate 53,995,241 of NC_069138.1, forward strand.
GAAGGAGTGTGTTGAAGTCGGGAGAGATGAGACCATGGAAGAAGACGGTTGGTTTTGTTGATTGCAACTAGGTCGTTTGAATTCTTGTTACAAGTAGGAGATTAAGACGGGAGATATTTCTGCAGTCCTGTAGTGTGTTCCATTTGAGGTATTTGAGCATCTCAGAGATGCTTGATCTGTACTGGTTGAGAAGCAGTTTCCGACGGAAAGCAGTTTCCTACAAATCGCTTTTTCGCCTACTTTCTTTAGATCTTCTTAAAAAATGTACTGCAATTCAACTATATTGTAACTTATTTCCGTGACACGTAAGTAACTTTTATTTTATTATTATTTAATGTTTAATGTTTATTTTTCATTTTGTACACAAACTTGCACGTGGGGGATCGGCATGCGCAGCGTATTGCGCATGCGTGTGAACCTAATTGGCATATCTATGAATAGCTACAAGGTTTTCCTAAATTGACTTATAGAAACGATGATCATTGTATACATATTTGTGAACACTGAGGTCATGCTTATTTCGCACCCACATTCATTTAAATGTATACAAACACAAGTTTCTATCAGATTGAATCAAAATATCATTGATAATCAGTGTCTGCCTGATTTCGAGTATGAATGGACTGTCGTAAATTCAAGGGTTTAAATTTTTTGTAAATGCTGAAAAATTAAAAAATATTTATCTTATTACAGTCTTATATTTAGTATATTAAATAAACAGATAATAAAAACACACAATAGGCACCTTAAATCTGCCCCACATTCGATTTGTCGGAAACTGCTTCTCATCAAAAGCTAATCAGAACAGTGTAAGTAGCCTCTTTGCGCCCCTATTAGATACACAATATGTGACGTCACACATGTGAAAAATATATCAACAATAGCAGCTTGAGCTGTAGTTATCTAAAATGTGAACAATTTTAGTAGGTACTTAAACACGTATAATTAATTCAATAAAAACTGTCGGAAAATGCTTCTCAACCAGTAGTGTGCGACTGGACGTTTTACCATTTTCAGTTGAATATTGTCCTTTTGGTATCGGTCCAAAACAAAGTAAGCATATTTCACGTTTTGGTTGAAGAAGTGATTGGTAAGCTATTTCTTTTGGGGATGAGGAGGCGATGATATGATTTTTCTTACAAAATACAGGCTTTGTTTGTGATATTGCTGATCTGTTCCCCCATGTCAAAGGATTTGCTGACGGTGACACCAAGATATTTTGTTGATTCTACATGTTGAAGAGACTGGTTGTAAAGGCTTAGTCATAGTAGACTGTTTTTTTCTTCTGGGAGATGCAGATGACTTGACACTTGTCTGGATCTGCCATTTTCCTTCTCTTTTTTCATTGTCCAAGTTTGTAGAGGTCTTTCTGTAGGTTTGAACAGTCAAAGTTGTTGGCTACAGTAAGGTAGGTGATATGACATATCAGATATGTTGTTGGCTGAGAAAGGGGGTATTGTGGCGTCAAGACCTTGTGTAATGTCGTTGAAGTAATTTCATTCAATGAAAGAGGTTTAGGCCAAGCTCGGAGTCTTTTGTAAGCTAGATTCCACCTTCACTGTGTCAGAAGAATCCAATTCAAGGACAACTTACTAAGAGCAAACCACTCAAGAAGGCCCTAATCCAATGATTGGTGTGTCCTTTTATGCCAGACTTCGATGGTTAAAGAAGGACAATAATTTGACTTTTATTTGATTATTGTGGTGACTTTACCCAAATTTGTTTTGCTTGTCTGGATCAATGAAAATACTTCTATTTTAGTTGTCCTAGATAATTGTACTATAACTGTTATATGTCGTCTTCACTTGACTCACAAGTTGGCATTTGTCTGACTCTTTCTGTGTATTTATATCCTATCTGCTCCTTAATGCTGACATTATAAATACATTTTTAGTAAAATAAATATGTTAACATTGTAGAAATCTGTTGTAAGCTGTAATTCCAACCTTTTTTTACACCATTTCTGGTTGAAACAGCCACCTAGGGTTGAATAGACAAAGAAAGGGCCATATAGCAATGTTGAAAAAACTATGATGTGATGAACAACTTTATATTGAAATTAGACCAAGGTAGAAAAAATGATAAAATCATATAATACTTAATGTATTTTTGACTTGCAACTGTATAATGATATAATATTGGTTCTTTTTTAGGGATAGCACAATGATTGGGTTGTTTGAATATCAAAATGGGGAATTACAAGTCACGACCGGCCATCTCATGTGCTGGCAAGTACAATGATTGTCACAGATGGTTTTATTTTTTAATGCCAGACCCCAATTGCTCGAAATGTCCAATTTCCATAGAAAATTATTAAGCTAAACAAATATCATGATATGCTGTTTTATGGCTATAAGTGAACAAGCACTACAAATGCTTTAAGAAAAAAATAATATTTGGGCAGTTTTCCAAATGATTGAGATCTGTCATATTGTGAGTTATCTTAGTTATCTTATATACATGACTACCGGTAAATAGAAAGCATTGATGCCAAAATCAGCTGATTCTGTGAGAAAAATAAAATTAAAAAATGTCAAATCGATCAATCTGTGAGAGTGCAGCTTTAAATATTTGATTTTGCTCATTTAAAACAAAAACCTGTTAAGCTCAAGATATTTCGAGAAATTTGGGACCAGCATTCTGTCATTTAATTTTAAAGTGTTTTATATCTTTATTTATAGGTGTATTACAACTAGTTAGTAAATTTGAACATGGAAATAAAATAAAGAAAAATGTTATAAGAATATGAAAATGCTGTTTAATTATTATGTATTAGTATTACTGTGAAGTTGTTAAATTGATATCTTGTCTTTTTTCAGATGAACTGAAGAAAAAGATAAGTGAGAGTTTCTCATTATTTCGTTCCCATATCAGCGAAGATTTGAGACCTGTACAAGGGCCGGAATGGTCCGATCTGCAATTGGCATGCAGGTGAGACAAGTCAATTGGAGATAAAATAATATAATATGAGATAAAGTTATATGAGATGAGATTAAAAGTATCTTTCATAGTTTGCAGTGGAAGATTATAAGTATTTTCCATGACTGAGAGTGTAAAATAGATATCCCAACCGGAGGGTAGTTTTTTTGTGGAAACGAGGTTTACTGTGTTTTCACAGAACAGCTTGCGTGAGGCCATGGTAGATGCTTTTCTTCCCACCTCAGTTAAACCAAATATTGCTTAAGTGTATTGTTTTCACCGGTACTCTTCTGTGCGTCCCGGTAGTTGAAAATGATCTTGACAAACTATATTTGAAAAAAATAAATCCTACCTATTAGTTTTTGGGATGTTACCCTTAACAAACATTTTTCTTTTAGGCCTAACAGTCAATTAGAATATATATTACCTTCATTTCTTGTCAATGAACTTTGCACTGAGAATATAACCCACATTTCCTGTCAATGAACTTGTCAATTGACTTCCAAGTAGTACAAAAAATGATGGTTTCTATCCTTTTATAATTATCTTAAAAACCACAACACCAATTTAAAAGGTTCTGCAGAACGTAATAAGCAGTCTTTACATAATGTGCTAAGTCAAGAAATGTCAAGGTATGTAATACAAAACTGTCACATCATTTTCTTGATTAATTTTATTCTTCGTAGTATTTTTTATTTTTTCCTAAAAGTCTTTTTTAATCAACACTGTATTGAATTGTTGAGCTTAGAAGGCTGTTCTAAAAAAACATACTATTATCTGAACTATAAACTGTAGTTAAGTGTCTTTAATAGTTAAATTTAGTATTTATTTTTGTTCTTCTATTAGAATAATAATAAAGTTGGCAGGCTGGATACATTCAGGCTCCAACTAATAGTTTAGCAGAACACAATTAAATGCTAGCTGTTTTATTGTTCAGCATGGAATGCCTATCGAGTGCCTCTTTACTAGCGAGTGTGCATTGGCTAGCTTCTAAATAACTCACCTAATAAAATGACTTTCGGAAAAAGGAAATTTGGCAGTTGGGCCAAAAATATTCGGTATAAAGCTTTTAAGTTTTTTAACTACCGGTACAAAAAAATAATCTTGATAAGAATAGCTATTTTACAGAATAATTTATGCTTCAGAAAAGTTAACATGTATATTTGCTATTATATTTGCTATTTTAGCATGACTCTGTATTTTTCGTTAAGTTGAAAAAAAATCCAATTTGGAAGGAACAAGCGCTGAAATAATACTAAAAAAAATCACTGTACGTTTCTTGTTTCACCCAATAAAAGCTAATAAAGACATATTTACTGAATTAATTTTCTATTCTATTTACAGTCATTTACAGGGCATGTGCAAATGTTAAGGAAGTGGCACTGTTAGGTTCTAAAAACAGCCCAACCCACGAGTATAGACAGATTTATTGCATTAATTATATTCTAAGACAGCCCCCACCAGTAAAGACAGATTTATTGCATTAATTATAATCTACACAGTAAGACAGTGCTTATGATAGAGTTACTCACAGTTAGGGTAGCTGCACTTACGGCAGTTGACATGGTACATTTTTGCACTCCTCATTTTTGTAAATAAAAAAATATAGAACATAATGGTTTTGTTTCAGTTCAAAATCGCAATATGTTTCACTGAGTGAGTTCCAAAAGTTATCTGCTTGTCAGAGCTCTTCTAATGTCCCAGCCTTTCGTGTTTGTTGACCTTGATTTAGACAACGGATTTGAATTGAACATTTCAAATGGTAAAAACTATCAAATTGATATTTTTCTGTTTCAACCACTGAAATCACTAGATATTTCCCTGGTTCTGTAAATCACCTAAACAATGCTTGTGACAGAGCAACGGTAGCATCATTGTAAATAGATGAAAATGTCCATTAAGTGTTAGATGCTGGTCTAAAATTTCAACATACTCTTAAGGTATGTTTGCTAGAGGTGGTATAATGTATCAGTGTTAATCCAGTATCTTAATTTATATTCTTTTCCAGTGCTTGCGACAGCACCAGGGTAGCGGCACTTCTGATAGACGACAATGTCCATGAAGTAACAGATGCCGGTCTTACACTCCTACATATAGCTTGTGTTTCAGGAGGTATAATTTCCTAAATTATGTATATTTTATTTTAACTTGATATTATGTTTCTGAAAAAAACTTCATATCACTGATATGAGAAGTGAATTATTTTTTACTTTATTGTTGTACATGAGGTGGCCAATCATCCTTCAGAAAGTCCACATGATTTTAACAGTTCAATTTTAATAAAGATGTTTTAAATAACTTGAACTTAACTGAAAAGCACTGTCTGTGAGGCAGCAAAATACTTGCCAGGGCGAAATAAAAAAGGCTTTCATTTAATATGCTGTTGTAGATAAGTATGCTATAGGGCTGTCTAGAGCTAATAGATGAAGCAACATAACCCATTTGTTCCACCTGTTTGGTTTTTTTAAATGATGTCTTTTATAATTTAGAGACTATACTTAATAAAGTACCATCAGGGTATTCATTTACATTAACAAAACATCTGTGATTAATATTTTGTTGCAGACCATAACTTCTCAAATTCTATCTTTATAATGATGAATACCACATGACTCCATTAAGGGAGCAAGCACCTTGTGGAGGTTCTGTTACAACATGGCGTTAAACCAGGGGCTCTCTCCAAGAACCAGTTCTCTGCCCTCCATCTTGCTACATACAAGGTATTGAACATCATACTACCATGTTTGGTGACGTAAAAATATCTAAAATTTCAGAACTTAAATGAACGAAAAATATTTTAAATGAACGAAAAATATTTATAGATTTGTTATTTGTTTTCTCTATGAAATAGTATTTAAACTGACCATTTTCCATACTGAAATATTGTTGTTTACTTCATTAATATGCATCATTCCTGAATTTTAATATCAACCAATCAATTGTGATAATCATTGCAAACAATACCCCCATTGCTCGTAACGGTAGTTACTTATTCGCTCGTCCACATCCATTGTTTGGTGAAAACTCTCTAATTGGTTAACAATACAATTGTGTTGGCGATGTACCACTATCAAAACTTCGCTAATTGACACCAGTGCTATTTGCAAATTAGCGCCTTTTGTTGACAGTTTGCAACTCTCACAACAACTGTCAATTAATTTATTAGGGTCAATTGTGTACACAGCATAAATTGTCTTATTGGAAACGCACCAGATCTGATACTTGCGTCTGTAAATCATGTATTTGGTGAAATTCATAAAAAAAATTATTGTCATCCCTACTTTAAATAATGGCTTGCCAAAATGCGAGTGAATAAATCACTTTTCATATTCAAAAGTTCCATGTTTGTGTTAAGTGAATGAATCTAAGGCACTGCCTCTATGGGCTTGAAGTGTAAATGCCAGAAACGATACAGTTCACTAAATACATCAAATATGACATACCAGAAATGAAAGGGAAACGTATGTCCTATGCTAATGCATCTTGGAAGTATTTTGCTTTATTTTAAATTACAAGCAGTTCCGCTGCAGTTGGCAGTTTATTTAATATATACAATAATATTTTATACATTATAATACATATATGTAGCATACTCCTATCTTTAACATCTTTCGTCTAAAATACTTTGATAAGGCTACCTCTAATGTTGCAAGATTTGAGTAACCTTTCAGAGTATAGCAAGGAATCACTTTCGAAAAGGTGATTCAAAACAATGTGCCAAATCTATTTTTCAGGGGGATATAGACTGTGTTCAAGCCCTGTTGGAAGGCAGTGTAGATGTAAACCAGCCTGAAAACAGTGGTCTTACTGCCCTGCATATAGCTGCCATGTGTGGCCACCAGGAGGTATACACATTGGCCATGTTGAGATTGAGATATGTATCATAACATTTTTCTCTGCATTTCTAGGTGTCCATGGAAACAATAAGCTACTTTGCAATTGCCATGGCCGATGTGGCCAGGTTGTACATAGGTTTACTTGGCAGCCATTGCTATGAAATCAGCTGAATACAGGTTGCCATCTCAAATCTTGCTTGGAAATATTTTGATTCATTAAGGATGTGGTCTCAATACTTGCGGCATTAAGGTTGCCATGGAAACATTGACTGAATACAGGCTGCAATATAAATACTTGCTGTATTCATACATGCCATATTCCCCAGCGGGGGGAAAATCCCCCAGAATTCCGACCCATCCACTTTAAAAAAAAAAAAGCTCAAGTTTGACAGTGGAAAGCATCCATAATATTATGAGTAATAAATTCCATGAAAGACCATGATGACTAAGTCCAAAAATTATTGCAATTAGAGTGTGTTTCTGTTTTTATTCTTATATCATAAATGTACATATTGCGGTAAATTTCGCTGCATAAAAATCCCCTGGTGTAATATTAAAATCCCCTGGAATTCAGACCAAAATCCCCTGGGAAGCCTCTCAGAAATATGGCATGTATTCGCTGCATTCAGGATGCTATGACAACAAAGCTGCATGTAAGTGGCATACTTTTAAAAGTGGTTTCTTCAGGAGACAGAAATAATGTAAAAAAGTGTGGCAAGCTATCTTAACAAATAAGCCATTTTTGTATAACAGAATGCTTTCCCTTCCACAGATTGCCAGCTGCCTCATACATAATGGTGCATGTGTGAATCAGGGGGACGCTGTCAAGTTTACGCCACTACACATGGCCTGTAACTTCGGCCATGATAAGGTTAGTGTGTTAATATTGAATAAGACGAATCAAGTGTAAAACACAAAGTTACACAATCAAATCACAGAGTAGAATGCTCAATTGCAACTTGACATTTAAATACTTGTTTTTCTGTGTTAATCTCATAGCTCAGAGGGCAACATTTCTTCTTACCCATGATTAAGACTATTTACAGACTGCACTCAAGATTTGTTTTATTTACAGATTTTATAACTCATAGTTTCATATTTTTGGTTGCCTGTTTTTTGAAGAAAACAAATCAATGTATTATCATAGCTGTCATCTGCTACTTTGTGGAAGAACTTGACCCTAACTTAAAAAAACCCTCAAGAATTTTAACCCTCAAGAATTTTAAATTAAACTTGGTACACATGTTGCCAGAGATAATATTCACATGTATAGCAAGGCCTATAACTCTGGCTTAAACATATTGTTGAGTTATGCTCCAACTATGACTGAAATACAACAGATCAATGTTTGTGTTCACTCAACAGCGTTCTTGTGACAGGTGGTAGACTTTATGGATAACTTTATTTACTGGTTGTAGACTTCATTGTTAACTCTATTTACTGGTTGTATACTTCATGGTTTACTGTATTTACAGGTGGTAGAATTCATGGTTTACTCTATTTACTGGTTGTTGACTTCACGGTTTACTCTATTTTGCAGGGGGTAGAATTGAGGGTCTACTCTATTTACTGGTTGAGGACTTTATGGATTTCTATCTTTACACGTTAAAAATTCATGATTTACTATAATTACAGGTTGGAGACTCTATGCTTTGCTCTAATTTCAAGCTGTGCACTTTATGGTTACTATAATGTATATTATATTAACAGGTTGTCGAGGTCCTTATGCGCAGTGGAGCAGACTTGAATGTAGCAGGCAGCGTTGGTGACCGACCCTTACACCTTGCCTGTGGTAAAGGTCATTTGAGGGTAACTCAGCTGCTAATAGAAGGAATAGAGAGCAATAAAGCAGAAGGTACGGTTCATTTTAAATTGTGTTCTGAAATGATATTTACCAACTTTCCCTTTAAAAGAAAAACAAATTGCACAACATGTTTCTGTCCCTATATTCCTATAAGGAGGAATCTGTAATCAAACATGTTAAATATCGAAAAAAGAAGGCTTATTCTCACTTCCATATCACGTTTAGTCTTCATCAGGTAAAGCAACAATTTCCTATAAGTAAATATTCAATGTCATAAAATTATGACATATTGACATCATTAAATAAAATACTGGTTTTTTACTTTAGAAGGGCCAAGAAAGCAGAGTTAAAATCATAGCAATTTTTATGAAGGCTGCATGCCAAAATATGAAGTTGCATTAATTAGACAATAAATTATAGTTGTATCTTTATGTCGATGAGTCAGTTCTTGCCAATAAAACATAGGTCAGATTCAAACCTTGTTTTCTTACAATTTATTCCACAGTGAATATTAAAGACGATGAAGAGCACACTCCGATCCATTTTTGCTGTAAATCCGGCCATCTTGTTGTTCTACACTATCTACTAGAGCAAAAGGCCGACCCCCACTGTCCGAATATCTATGGGGACACCCCACTTCACTTGTAAGTATTTAGAGAGAAAGGGTTGAGAATACAGTTTGGGTAGGGCTCTTCATGTGCCTGAATGGTTACGTTGTGGCTTGACCACTGCCATGACTTGAAGTTGACTATAACTATTTTGAAATTTGTCCTAATATCAAAGTGGATACTACATTTCATCTGTCAGTTCAATATTCAATCAATTAGGACTTATTTAAAGTCCTCAATTTTTTATCCATGTTAGTTACAGTAGGTTGATGATCCCTTTTGATATCCTGGGTAGAAACCAATACTGGTGTCCATTTGAGTGGCCATGAGAAAGTACCCCTGGTGGGGACTGAACCTGTTACCTCTTGGGTGAGAGATGGACACCTATACCACTAGAACACTTTCATTCGGATGGGGCTCATTATTGATATTTGGGTCAGTTAGTCATAATTGACCATTTGAAGTGATCATTTTGAAGAATGTGACTAACTGTCATACTTTCACGTCAAAATGATTTTTTGATACAATATAAAATTGGTCCATCCTAATTTCTTCAATAATAGGGCCTGTTACAATGGGAAGACTGAGGTCGTGAGGCAGTTAATATCACGGACAGGACTTGGCAGCATTACAAAGGAAAACATCTTCAGTGAGACTCCATTACACTGGTGAGCATGGGAGAAATGTCAGCTAAGTTGGCTCTTGCAATTATCTACAAAAACATAGTGTATAATAGTCTGAATTACTTTTGTTTATAAGTAAATTCTATAAACAAGAATGTGAACTTTCGAGACAGTCAAAGGGATTACAAAAATGGTATAATGTACTTGATTTGACATTAATTAAAGTGACACGCTTATTCAAAATCATTACATACACATGTATAACAAACATACATTTTGACAGATAAATCTTTCAATACTAACTCAATAATGCATTTATGGAAAATATTAATTACTGATAACAAGATTGTATTAAATCATAATTTCTGAAAACCCAAAAATATTAAATGATTGGTGAATGCTAAAAGATTTACAGTGATCTACTTTTGTGTCATAAGGAAGAAATACCATGTTTTCTGCACATTTCTTTCAAATTTAACTCAGAATCCTTCATAAGAACTGTTCTTTTCAACATTTATTCATCCTTTCTGGTATATCTAAACAATCGTATTAATTGTGGTAAATCTTATTTGGGAGTAATAGTGCAGCTTTAAGTTATCACAGGGCTTTTTCTATAGTACCCACGGGTCCGACTATCGGACCCATTCCCAAAGCAAAATATAAGATATTTTTCCCAATCTTCAGAAAAAAATCCCAATCCAAAAAAAAAAAAAAAAAAAAAAAAATTTTTTTTTTTTTTTTTTTAGAAATTCTTTTTACCTGTACTGGTTCATTTCCAACATCCTAATAAATTATGTGATTGTAAGTTTTTTTGGTAATTGAACTCAGAAATCATTGATTTTCATTACATTCAGACATATGAACTATTATATGTCATGATTTATCGCAATAGATATTTACACCCCAAGGATTGATATTTCAGCCATTGTGGTCTTTTAAAGGGAAAATAAACTAATATCCTAATCATTTCCTAATTCACAGGAGACTAGACAGCTTTTTCTTTTCACTGTAAAATTTCCCAATTTCCGCATTTTCACGACGCAAAATTTCCCAAAATGTCTAGGGTCTTTTTCCCAAAATGGGCAGAAAAAGCCCTGTATCATTGTAGTGTACATACTCATGGAAAGGGATATCAAATCAATTGAAAAAGCTGATTATAATATAGAACAAGTTGAGAAATAATTTCTTTTATCCTTTAAACTAAAAACATTTTACCAATTTGGTATTCTCTTTTTGTTGTTCAAAGAAAAATGTGAGATATTATTGTAGTTTTGGTGTTGTCTTTCTTGTGCTTTGCAAAAAATAACTTTGCCCCTCAATAACTGTTCAAATGAAACTTTGTACACATGTTGCAAGGGAAAATATGTATATATATCACTTTTCCAACATGAATGACGCATTGCCATTGGTCCAGGACTGGTCACCGTGTGACCCCATATTTTCCATATTGGGTCACCAAATTTATATTGTACCAAAATGGCGTCTATTTTTCGATTCCAATGAATATTCCAATGAATAAATGAAACATTTAAACATATAAACAGGTTGTCGACGTGATATATATGTTACGGGTTTAGTAGGTGACCCTTTATGGGATATAAGGGGCGCAGAAAACCATATTAGGGCTTTGCTCTCACCTGATATGATTTTCTTTTGCCCTGTATTTTGCCATGTTGGGTCACCTACTAACTCTGTAACTTATAGTAAAACAACCTGCATAACTTTGGCTTTAATATTTATTAAGTTATGCCCCTTGTTTGACTGAAAAACAACAACAAAAAACAGAGCGTTGGCATATGCCCTTGATGCTTTTGCTAGGATTAATGCTGTTTTTAACTAATCAGAGCTCCCTATCCTCAAAATTTAAATTCACCAATCAGAATACTGTATTTCTTCAGTGCATGTACCAGTGGGCGGAGCCTGGAGATGGTCAAGTTTCTATTGGATCAGACAGGTGTACGCATCAACTGTCAGGGCCGGGATGGACATACAGGTATCTTCATACAAGTATATTTGTTCCAAAGAATAGAGCATTGGTTTGTAGCTACAAAATTTCAAAAATAATTATCATTGGCAATTGCTTAGAAATACATTTAATTGAAGACATTTACATTTCACCTTGGTCATATAGTTCATAAACTGTTAACAAAAAAATATGCATACACACATGTAATGAAAAGCTCATCATGATAAATGATCATTGACATCCCACAATACACTAAGAAAAGCATGAGAGATGACATCTGCATGCAGTGTAAAAATGACACATAGTCATTACTCAATTTGGTTCAATCAATTTCATTATTGGATTTGTTAAAAAAAATTTGGAAGAGGTTGAAACTCTCTTAAATTTATCATGTACAGACTTTAAAAGCTGTTTTACTGTCATTAGTTCATGCATGACCTTCATGTATTACAGCCTTTCACAGTGCTTGTTACCACGGCCACCTCAGACTGGTTCAGTATTTACTGGAGAAAGGTGCTGACATCAACCTAGTGGCCACATTCAGCGACCAGTCTGGCGGAAGTGAGAAAAGGGAGGAGCAGACGGCACTTATGTGGGCTTATGAACAAGGTTGGTGGAGTGTTGATGCTTAAAGTACCTCCACAATTAAGTGCTATACAGCTACATAAACAGTGTGGTTATATCTCAATTTAATGTAGTTGTAATCAAACTTTATCCTCAACATTGCAATCTGGATGGAATCCCCCTAGAGATTAATTCATGATCATCAAGCAGTGATTTTTGTGTTTTCACCGTCATGGTATTGTTTTTACTGTGGTAAACTATTAGAACTGGCACGAGATTTTAGTAAAATAGGTCCTTGGTTTTATTGAATTATATTAATTGTATGTCCAGATAGGCGAGTGTAGGATGATATCCCTCCCGGATGATTGCCCCCCCAGACATTAGCCCCTAGGACAATATCCCCCCCGGATGATAGCCCTCCAAGACAATAGCCCCCCCCCCCCCCCAGACAATAGCCCCCCTGCATATAAATTGTATTGTTGAAGGGTACAATGAAGGGTGGCCAATGTTGTGGGAATAAGTGTTACAAGTTCGATTTTGACTTGTAAAAATAGTCCTCACAATTTCGAGTCATTGAGGTTTGAGAATATCATAAAAAATTAGGAAAGTAAGAAATAACAAATAAAACAGTAGTTGATTAACTTTTATATAAATACTGATATATGTAGGGAAACCATATTATATTTATGTGATAAATATAACCCATATAGTCCATGATCACTTAGCACAATCACTTAGCACATTTCAAAACCACTGATGTAGATGAAGATGTTAGGCACGAGACTTCCACCGGACGACCCTACCAACACCACGCAGGAATTCCTCCAACGTCTTCTGCCCAGTGGAGACTCCAATGCAGAGATTCCTCAGTCTCGTCTGCAGGTCCTTGGTAACCTTGACACGTTTGCGGGGCGGTTGTCCGTTTGCATTCTGTGCCCTGACTGTGGCAACCAGGACCTGGTCCTTCCTCATGCAGTTGATGGCTGTCCACACAGATGGGTGTGAGTATCCAATCAGGTTCTGGAAGGCAAAGTTCCAGCTCTCACAGAGGTTGTTCATTCTGGCCTCGTTGTTCAGTGTTGCCTGGTGCACGTTCCATAACTGGGGTGGAAACAGGGGTGGAATCTGTCGCACATGTAATGCTTGAATCCCGTCGTCGACTGGAACACGCCGAATCCTGCGGAACGTTCCAGTCACGTAGTTATTGTTAAAATACGTCACCAGCTCCTCCAGTCCTTCTGGTGTGTTGGCCTTGAGGAATTCCATTCTATTCGCCACCTCGTCGACTGGCAGGAATGCCAGGCCATCCACTGTTGTGGGGTCCGGAGAGAATCCTAACTCTTCAAATAGTTCCTCGTACACTTCCTGAGACTTCCCAAACAGAAGAGCATATACACATGTCACAGCAGTGTCGCCTACTGTTGCCCTGATGATGTACAGCTGTGTGAAGATTTCTGGTGCTGAATGATGAGTTCCGTCCATGTACCAGGTATCTGAAGAACAGAGATGGCGCAGTCCTTGCTCCATGCCGAACACCAACATTCGATTGGGAGAGTCAGCTCCGCCATCATGGAAGAGAAATGGAAGTTCGTCTGGTGCTCCAGTAGTGGTCCATTCCTCTGGAATCACCAATTCCCGCAGTGTTGCTGGTTCTTTTGGAAGATGCCCATTCAAATCATTGTTTTGCAAATTTGCTTAAATAAACTGGTTATAATATGCATTTTAATATTGGGGGGGATATCGTCCGTTTTTTCACTAAGACGGGGGGGCTATCATCCGGGAGGGCTAATGTCCGGGGGGGCAATCATCCGGGGGGGATATTATCCGTACCTCCAGATAGGCAAACCCACACACATGCATTTGTCCTGTATAAATTTTAAACTAGGCCATGATGTGATAGTCACCCTAGGAAAGCAATGCAAGCAGCCCTAGGAGGGATCAGCATATGGGGACTTATGTCAGAGATATGGTCTTACATTTCAGTACCACAAGCCTTACATTTATAATGACTATTCTAACTACACTATTTTCAAGGTCGTTATGTGATAGTCACCCTTGCATAGCAACACAGATGGCTTCAGTATGAGTGGGCACAAACTCAGAGAGAGGGGTTGTATGTTTTTGTACCTATTCATTAAAGGTGTTATTTTCCAGGTCATGATGCCATAGTTACCCTGGTGAAGCACCACAAGCGACCACAGGATGAATCTGCACATGGGGATTACAGTCAGCCTGGTGGAGAGGGGTCATATGTGTCAGTTCCCTCACCCATTGGCAAACTGAAGAGCATGACTCGAGGTGAGGGATAATTGTGTTCTTTTTTGTGATGTAATGGCTTGGTTTGTGTTGTATTTGGATAAATTTGTCTAAATGATACAGGGGAAAAGTATAATAATTTTGGATTGCCTTGCAAACACGATGGTAAATGATGAAAATTTTGTAATCATGTTTAATTGGCTACAGTATAGAGTACATATTAAATAAGAGTGGATCTATGATTAAAACCATGTGGTAATTTGATTAATTTTAATATAAAGTGTAACAAAAGCACTTTGTTATTCTTATTTTTTTTTGGAACCCTTTCCAGGCTGAAAGGTTTCACCAAAGAATATTGCTATTTTTAATGACCTTTTTAAGAATCTACATGTTTTTTTTATAATGTCAACTTCTTTGTGCTACCTGAGATTGGTTTTCTTTTTTTTTTAAATAAATAATTAATTATAAGACTACTTAAAAAAATTGTGTGTTTTTTCCCTGAAATATCGTGTTCAGTATATAATTAACATCAACACAAATAATAGAGAAGTGTGGGTCTAAGCTCTATCTGTTGGTTTTATTTTGTGTATAATTATTTATTAGTATTAAGATTTTTGTATGTTTGCGCACACAGGTGTCCTGAATCAAATTATCAACCTCTAGTGAGTTTGGTTGGTACAGGGCTTCTGAAAATATATTATTTGCTGGTCTGGACCGATTTTGTCTTTGCCAGGCCAATTTTAGTAACAAAAAACTAAAAAATTGGTCAGAAAATTGTTCATTTTTCTTCAATTTCGGTCCAAAAGGCTAAGTCAGTATTTATTTTTAGAAATTTTAACTTTTTGGTCACCATTCCTGACCAGTGGGTTTCCTCTTGGTACTCCAGCTTTCGCCACAACACCACACTCTCATGCAACATTGTTCCAAAGAGAGTGATACAGCATAAGAAAAAATAACTTTCTTCTTAATCATTGTGAAGGAAAAATCTTTAAAAAAAAAAAAAAATTGTTCCAGAGAAGATAGATGTCCTTCAATTAAGAGCAGATCTTCCACATCAGTTCCACATCCTCATTTCGGACATCGAGTTCAATGACGTTATTGGAAGTGGTTCATTTGGCAAAGTGTATAAAGGCCGGTTTAGAGGCAAAATTGTTGCCGTAAAAAGGTATGTAGAAGTTTAAACATGGAATTATTAAATGTTGTTGGTGGTCATTCTTTAGGCAAGGTGAATAATGGGCAGTGTAGAGGCTTAATTGCTGAAGTTAAGAGGTTAAAGCAATTGTGATGAAACTTAAAAAAAAAATTCTGCTAATCTATTGTTTGATTCCTGTACAAAAACTCCTATACTGGACTGGAAAGTTTGATTTGTTGTTTACCAATTGTGTGTTTAAATAAATGTTAATCAAATCAAATATTGAAGGTTATATGTTCCTGAGGCCAAACAAAACTACTGTTGTGGTTTCTGTTGCATGCTGACAAAAAACAGGCTTGCTGTGTATGTTATTGTGTATGAAGTGTATATATCGTTGTATTGATTTCTTACATATACATTCTGACATTAATGTTGCCATGAACACAGGTAAACTGTATCACCTTGTACAAGTTATAGAGGCACATGTTTTATGGTTAAAATATCAAACAATAGAGTCTGGACTTAAAAATGGGGCCATATCATTATTTTTTATGGACATAGCAGCAGAAAAAATGTAAGTGATAAAATAATCTTTACAAAAGCAGCCTGCTTTTATTTAAGGGCTCAGATATCAACCTGATTACTGTAAATTTAGTAGAGTATTTTAATCTTCTAAGTTTTGTTTGTAGACTGTTAATTAGACAACTAACATGATTGTATATTTAATGTAATACTATTCTTTCAACAGGTATAAGGCCAGCTGTTTCGGTACAAAGTCGGATGTTGATATGTTTTGTCGGGAAGTGGCAATATTGTCGAAACTTAACAGTCCATATGTTATACAGTTTCTGGGGGCATGCCTTGATGATCCTAGTGTAAGTTTAATTCAAATTTGATGAATGTTTAATCACTAGATAAGATCCTATCTTCACTTTTTGTATTTTAACAGATTTCTTAAGGGTTCAAGATGACTGGAATTTTATGTTATATTCAAGGTGAAATTGAATGTCCACGGTAATTTACATAAAAAAATTGAAGATGAGGCCATTTATTAAATGCTTTTATATTTTTTAGCTATTATATGAGATTTATCAGTGATATTAAATAGATTTTTCAAACAGTGAAAATATTAATTTGATGTTTTTCACTGTTTTGAAATTTACATCACCTTCTGTTCCAAATCAAACATAAGCGCAAAATGACAAAATGGCACATTTACTTTTTATTCCAATTCTAGGCATATAATAAAAAGAAAAATTGTTTCAGTTAAAGATATATATGCAGTATATTTCACCTCGTGAACACCAAAAGTGAATATATATTTTGGTGCTCACTCGGTGAAATATATAACAATCTTACACTGAAACAAACAATGATTTATTATGTAAGTGATTTTTGTTACCATATCTTTTGCCAATTGTAGTTTGTCTGTTTTTCGAAGAAAACAAATCAAGGTAATGTGACAGCCTTGGTGATGGGGTCATTGTCGGCGGAATCATAGTGCAAAAGCATTTTATTATTTGACCTTACTAATTGTTGATTTCTGCCCTTTGTTAGCTTAAAAGAACAGAAAACCATTGATCATTGGCACTCTTGTTTTTAAAAGCTTGTATTTTGGCTGAAATTTGAGCCCATTTCCCCATTACATACAAAGAAATTTTCAAATGTAAAGTTAATTATAAAGTCAAAGCTGTTCATTATAAAGTCACCATTGTATGTTGTTTCTTTCAGCAATTTGCTATAGTGACCCAGTATGTTCCTGGAGGGTCAGTGTACAGCTTACTGCATGAACAAAAAAGGTACATAAAGAGAGTTTGTGTACATATTTAAGTAGTTATATTTATATATTGATTTTAAGATTGAATACTAAATCATTTATAAATTTCTAAAGAATTCCTATTATTTTGCTTTCAACAAATTGTGACTAACATCATTGTAACATGCTAGTGTGCTAAAAAGATATTTTGTTAATATGATACAGAAGTTTTTCTTTTCCTTTCTTTAAATATTGCACAATTTAAAAGATATATCCTTGTTAATTTTGTTAATCTTAATTGATAAAAAACTAATTAAAAAATTTGTTTTCAAAAGACTCATAGACCTGCATAGCAAGCTGATAATTGCTATTGATGTGGCCAAAGGGATGAACTACCTTCATACATTGCCACAACCAATCATTCATCGAGATCTCAACAGCCAAAATATTCTTACAGATGAACATGGACATGCCATTGTGGCAGATTTTGGAGGTATTCCAGTGTTTGTCATTATAGATGCGCAGGCAGGTATGGGGATGGTGGGGGTGTATTTTTGTGTGTCTTTTGTCTGATTCTAGGACTTGAAAAATTGCCCGACTGGACTTAAATTGTGTAAAACTTGTTGTGCTATATAATATTGGCCACCATTTTGTTTTCTGCACAACTGCTGACATATTTATACTTCCAATGCCCTTAACTCTGGCTATAATATTGGTTGAGTTTTGTCCCTTGTTTGATTAAAAATGAAACAGATGAGCCTTGGTGTTCACTTCACAGCGGTCCTATTTGCCAAAATTGGATTGTAAATGAAACTTTAAAGTATCTAGGTTAATTGATGCACTGCTAGCAAAAATGTGCTCGCATAATTATTGTGGATGGAAACTGAAGAACACAAAAAAGCTATTTATCAGTCTTGGAGAACACCAACCAAATTCAAAATGTTCAAGCTGTAATAAACACTGAGTTTTTCTTTTTAATATGTTATTGTGACTATGCAAGGCCCGCAGTTGTAACATATTTTAATCTTGTCTGTAATTTGAAGAAAGCAAATTCATATATTGGCATAGCCTTGATGTAGACAATGGTAGCATTGTAAAAATTAACCATTCAAAATAATTCATATAAAATTGAGTACACATGTTGGAGGGACAATGCAACCATGGCCCATAACTCTGGCTTTAATAATTGTAGAGTTATTCCCCTTGTTTGGCTGAGAAAAAAAAGAATACAGCATTGGCTTTCCCCCTGTGGTGCTCTCAATCGAGGGTTGACTTCACTTCTTAATTATAGTGTCATGTATGAATATAAACAGAAGTGTGAATAGTTCTGCTTTGTCCCTTTTACTTATATGTTGGCATTTAAGAATTACTGAAATACTCCTCAGATAAGTACTTTTTTATTTACCAATCAGTGGTATTGACACCATTTTCCAATGTCTCTTGGCTATAAAAAAACAATATTAAATGTTTTTGATATGAATTCTGCAATTATATATATCGCTATGTTATATTCAATGCGGATTGAAATACCATTGACAGGACCAGAGTTATTTTCGAAGACAAGAAGTATAAGCCTCATTTTTAAATGTCTTTCAGCTATCAAAAGGCTGTATAAAATGTTTTAATATGAAGTCTGTAATTTGATATATATGTCATAATCCACGCTTTTTTGAAATATCATTAACAGGGACAGAGTTATTTTCGAAGAGAAAATAAGGTCAAGTATTGTCATAGCCTAGGTGTCGTCTTTCATGTCTGGGCATTGTTATGCAATAATTTTAACCTTGGCCATAACTCAAAAAACATTATAGATCTTCAAACGATATTTGGTACACATGTTGCCAGAGACAATATGCAACTATATAGCAAGGCTGTAACTCTGGCTTTAATGACTGTTGAGTTATTTCCCTTTTTTGTTTGTTCTGTGTTAATACTCTATCAATTATTTAATATTCATTTTCAACTAAAGCCTTTGTTTAATAATACAAACATTTTTAAAAGATAACTGTATTGAGACATCATTTATTTCTAATAGTTTTAAAAGTATACCATTTATTTTATTTTATGTTTGATATGATTCTTGACAATTTATTTTTACTACTTTCAGAATCACAGTTTTTGCGAACTTTGGAAGACAACATGACAAAGCAACCAGGGGTATGTAGGCTGGGGTTATTGATATGTATTTTAAAGAAAAGTTTGTGTTCAAAATATGTAAGGCTCATAGACATATTTCCACAATGGACATATTTCCACAAACAGACAGATTTCCACAATGGATATATTTCCACAAACAGACAAATTTCCACAATGGACATATTTCCACAAACAGACAGATTTCCACAAGAGACATATTTCCACAAACAGACATATTTCCACAATGGACATATTTCCACAATGGACATATTTCCACAAACAGACATATTTCCACAGTGGATATATTTCCACAAACAGACAGATTCCACAATGGACATATTTCCACAAACAGACATATTTCCACAATGGATTTATTTCCACAAACAGACAGATTTCCGCAAACAGACAGATCTCCACAATGGATATATTTCCCCAAACAGACAGATTTCCACAATTAATATATTTTCACAAGAGACATATTTCCACAATGGACATATTTCCACAAACAGACAGATTTCCACAAGAGACATATTTCTACAAACAGACATATTTCCCCAATGGACATAGTTCCACAATGGACAGATTTCCACAAACAGACAGTATTTCTACAGACAGATTTCCGCAAACAGACAGATTTCCGGAATGAACATATTTCCACAATATACGGATTTCCACAGTGGACATATTTCCACAATGGACAGATTTCCACAAACAGACAGTGTTTCACAAACAGACATATTTCCACCAAGGACATATTTCCTCAAACATTTAGGTTTAGGTCTATTATTTGTGAAATCCCACAAATGGTTACAAATAGGCTTTAAATTATTATTCAGGTTTTCATATATATATACAAATATATTAGTCTAAATGCAGATTTAGGGTCACTGATAAGAATAAAGAAATGTTGTGTTTTCTGACTATGGTTTTTTTGTAATAAAGTGTTTAATCTCAATTTGAAGACCAATTTTGACCAAAAAGAAAATTGTTTGCTGAATGAGGAAAAGTCTGAGGATTTCATAAAAAGGCCTAGTATCACATACCAGCCCATACAGTACATGTATGTCATCTCAGGCCAAATACCACAAATAAGGCAATAAATCACATACAGCACGTACGGCAGTATATCACATGTCATATATTACATATCATAAAAAAGGCCATTATGACATACCATATCAGGCCATTATCACATACCATATCAGGCCAAGTATTAGATATCATAGAAGGCCAAGTAATAATATCATATCAGCTATGGCACTGGTTTGACAATGTATATTTCTTTGAGTTTCCATATATTTTGAATTTATCTCATCAATTCTTGATGTAATCTTTAATGCTATGACACTGTTGTATGCAGGCAATAGACTGAAATCAACATATTGATGTTTATGTCACATTTTTTGCAATATTTTCATATTTTTTTATTTATACTAGTCCATATACAGTATTTTGTCAATAGAATAACAATTTGCTAATATCTTGTGCTTCTTTTACAACAAAATGCCACATTTTTGCACGATATTGTGCTTATTAAATGCAATTTAAGGCTCTTTAAATGCTTAAACCCCATGAGCTTCAGCTCCCCCTTAACCCCCGCGAAAAAGTGGCGACAACTTTTTAGAACCCAGGGGGAACCCTGATCAGGCCATACATTACATACCAGGGGTGGTATTTAACTTAAGTCAATCTTATGGTCACACATTATTGATGCTATTCACTGTATTGGTGCGCTATCAAGTAATCCAATTAGCTACTTCGTTCTTAGATCCAAATAAGACTAGTATTGAATACCACCCCAGGCCAAATATCACATATCTAGTGTATCTTCCAGGATTGACAAAGATAGTTGGTGTTTTTTTCTGAATAGGTCATGGCATCTGTTAGTAATAGGACTTCTTAAACTCACCTTGGCCCCATTTCTAAATTAATTTGCATTGGTTGAAAATGTATCCTTTATAAGGATGGTTTTCCCAGTATTTTTGGGGAAATGACTGTAACCTGACAATTTCATCAACAATAAACCACAAGTTCTTCAATTATATATCACATCATGTCGTATATCATATACAATTCAATTTGCCAAATCATTAGTACTTATTTATGGACTCAAAAGTACTTACTGTAAGATGTCCTTGTCTTTGGTGAATCTTATCACACCCTTAGTGATATGCTGAAAGTTAATGATGTAGAAATTGTGATTAGTGTCAAATGTTGTATATTTATAGACATTACTGCAATAAAATATCTTAACCAGTCTATCAAATATACACTAAATTATTTCTTTGAGTTCATTATAAGCAAAAAGGACACCAGTACTGGCTTCTACCAAGAAAATGGACTCTAGAGTGAGTCTATGAGCTATCAGCTTTTGTCACAATTGAGCTTTTAGTAATAAGTGTACATTAAGTATGGGCCAGTTCCAGAACTTGTAAAAGTTGTCAACTTTTAAAGGTGAATTATTTTATGATGTGAATTTATATTTAGTTAACTAGGGGACAGCTGAAACAGTTTCTACAAAATTTATTAGTAGTGTGTCCATTAAACTTGACCTAGTGACACTGAAAGTTCACAACA
The DNA here is from genome assembly GCF_026914265.1 of Mya arenaria. NCBI lineage: Eukaryota > Metazoa > Mollusca > Bivalvia > Myida > Myidae > Mya > Mya arenaria. The sequence continues at coordinate 54,017,418 of NC_069138.1, forward strand.
ATGATGTTAACAATATTGTAAACTTTAACAATGTTCTGAACAATTGGCCCAGTATCTCTTAAAACAATTCACACAACAGTTTAGTGTTGGTATCCCTATGCAGTGCGCTTGTGAAATTGACCAGTTTAATTTGCTAACACTGATCTTATTGAAATATTCATCTAATTTGCTTATTTATTTTCAGAATCTGCGATGGATGGCTCCAGAAATATTTACCCAGTGTACCAAGTACAACATTAAGGCAGACATGTTTAGTTACTCCCTCTGTTTATGGGAACTTCTTGCTGGAGAACTGCCTTTTGCCCACCTTAAACCAGGTAAGTGCTCAGTTTAAACCAATTTCTTTTAGCCCAATCGTTACATAAGCTGCTAGCATATGAATTCTCTTAAAACAATAAATCTCCTTTTCTGTACTAATAAAAGCTGCTTCAGCCCCTGCTCTGAAGAACTGGCGTACCACCATTCAAGACCATCCAATACCAGTAACCTCCCCAAACCATTACTGTCATTCCTTTATTTGAGTGTAACTCTATTACAAAATCATTAACAATTATAAGAAATAATTTTTGATTACTCTTCTCTGTATACAGCTGCTGCAGCTCTAGAAATGGCGTACCACCAGACAAGACCCCCGATAGCTGTCACTTTCCCCAAACCACTAATGTCATTCCTGTTTTTGGGGTGTAGCACTATTAGAAACTCATTAACAATTATTAGAAATGTACTTTTACTCCCCTCCTCTGTATACAGCTGCTGCAGCTGCAGAAATGGCGTACCACCAGACAAGACCCCCGATAGCTGTCACCTTCCCCAAACCACTGGTGTCACTTCTTCAGTGGGGATGGAACCCTAATCCAGAGGTACATGTCTATATCATAATTACAAGGCAATGTATAAAAGATATATATAGCCCCAAAGTTTAATGGGGAGTATTTTGATGTCCCTATGAGGTTTGGTTGTTGGTTTGTTGAGCATTGTATTGCAGAAGGTTATAATTATATACAATGGTGGATAAAAAAATATGTGTACATTCTAAATAACTTCAGCACAACTAGACTTTTTTTTTCCAAGGGGTATCAATCAAAGCAAGGACGATATACAAACCTTTTGAATATATGGTTTTTTGATGGTTGTTTAAGCAACAAACAGCTGTTCACACAGGGTATAAAATGGGTATGTTTATTAAAATTGAATGTCATATGTACAGAGTCTGGATATTTTTTTCATTGGCCATTGTATAAATGCTTTAAACCGATTGGCATTTTAAAGACATTGCTTAAAATATTCTCTCTGAAAGTACTTTATGTTTTGAGAATTTTTATTTAAGTAAATGCCAAATTTTGCTGAAAAGGTTAAATTCTTAAAAGTTTTCATTTTCTGCTTCATAATTGTAGGATAGGCCAGAGTTTGCAGAAATCCTACCGATACTAGAAGACTGCAAACACTCCCCTGCTGTGATGATGCTGAGCAATCCCTCTGGCTATACTGCCGTCCCTCTCTCAGCAAGTCTGCCTGCAGTCATTCGTGACCATGATGGGGATGGGGAGGGGGAGGGTGGTAGGGCCACACCCCCTCTTGTTGGGAATGTTAGCGCCTTGAAGTCACGCTATGAGCAGGAACTACAGAGAAACTGGTTGGTGTTGATAGTCAAAGATGCGAACATATATGCTGTGTTTGATAAAGCATGTTTTACAAAATAACTGCCTTGATAAAATGAGAGTTAAGTGTTATCTAAACCATGCAAGTTACACACACAATGCAGAGATGATGATTTTATAGCTCACCTGAGTGATATGTCTCCAACTTAATTAATGTAAGAATAATGGCCCTTTGTACTTTTGTGGTTTTATACACGTGTTTATAAAATGGGGTGTATTATAGTTTTACCTGCAGGTGGGCATGCCGCATCCAGTATATTGTCCGATCAATAACTCTAGAAGTTTTTTTGTCCAATAATCACCAAATTTGGCAGAATATGAATGGGAATAATATCTTGATTAAGTTTGATGACCAGCCAATTGGCTTGAGTCATTTAAGAGTTATGGACCTTTTATTATAGAAATTATCCAATCATCACTTAATATGGTCTGAATGATTATGGCCATAATACCTCTGACAAGTTTAATAACTAGCCAAATCGCTGAAGTCACTTGAGAGTTATTGCCTTTTAATTATAGAAATGTCTAGAGTAACAGTTTTTCTCAGGTGAGCGAAATAGGACCATCTTGGCCCTCTTGTTTTTAATATGGTATAATGACTGTCTTTGGTATATAATGCTTTTATAATAGTTTATTATTGAAGTTTAATCACGTTTGGCAAAGATCATGCCTTTACTGTATTATCAATAAAGCACCAACCTGGCATCAAGTGAAATATATTGCTGCACACTGCATGTTTTCTACTCAGTAAATTGACTGTTGTTACTTCAGTATTTCTGAATCAAATATCTTCACAGACTCATTTTTGTTTCAATTAAATTTTCAGACACATCAATTTTCCAATTAACATAGGTTTACATACTTAAATATTTTGACTTGAATGTGAACACTGCTGTAGACAAGTAAGACATTATGATTTTACGCAATATGTTCTTTCAATTTCATTGGCTGGTTTTTCAGCAGACTGAGAACCAAATTATGAAGTCCTGTCTGTGTAAAGTACAAAGTCTCTATGGAAGTGAATTTATTGTCACATTGAAATTTGAAAAACCAATTTATAAAGTCTATTATGTTTTTTTATCTGTAAACGAATCATATGTTTTTTAGTTTTGATCATTAAAGGCAAGTGAGTTTAACATAAGTATGATTTGATTCTGTTGTGCATTTTTCGTGATATTCTACATTTAGGTTGTAAAACTACGATTCTTAGCAATTAAGCATAATACTTATTGCAGGCCCATAGGCAATCTCATTGGCTGTATATTATATCAGTTTAAATCTAAATTCTGTTATAAATGTTAAATTACACTGGAGTTATTTGGAAATAAAAAAATCAATAAAAAATCGTTAAAACTTTGGAGAAGACAAAATAAATGTTAATTCATACTGGAGTTATTTATTTTTGTTAAATTCATTAAAACATGGGAGAAGACGAAATTTGTTAACTTGTTACAAGCAAATATTTGGGATATGGAGGTAGAGTTTGCCACTGGGTATATCAGCCCGAGTAACGAGAGTTGGTAAGCTCTTGAGTGAGGGACGTAAACCTGTACCATTCTCCCCCACCAAAAGATCCATCAATTTGTATATATTATTCTACATATAATTATATTTATTTACTCTTTCAGTGTTGATGACTTGAGGCCACGCCTGCCCTTTCCTCAACTGGATAAAAATGGTAAGGTCATCCTTCAACAGTTGTTCAATATGGCTCTGATCATCCTCATATAGGATGATCATCTAAGTTGAGGCTTGGAACCTGCGTTGGGGGTGACACATTGAAACCGAAGCAAGAGGATGCGCACAGAGCCTTAACTGCCCCCATTTTACCGGGGCTTGGAGGTTAAATTATTCTCTGGCTTTATACCTTATTCACTAACAAGGGTAAATTTGCACTTTTGACTTCTAAATACCTCTCTAAAACTGCACAGGGGATGTGGGGTCAAGCCGTATCACAGTGCAGCCTTTAGGTGTAGGCAGACTTGAAAAACTCTTAACAATTATACAAGTGGGCTAAATCTGTACAGAAATTAATTAAATGGCTTTACCATTCATTAAACTCGTGGCAAAATACTTTTTCTTGTACAATGTTTCTTATAATTATAATTTTATAAAAATCACAACACCATTATGCTACAATGAAAAACCAGTTTCAGCGTAATTATTTCGCTCATTTTTTCCACTAAACTTCAGACGATCTCATTATCTTGACTAGTTTCTTCTCATTTCTCATTTATTTCACTTAGGCCTATATAAATAACACAAAAGCAGTAATGAATGCCTTAATTGTTTTTCTGTTAGATCATTAATGTAGTGATTAACAAGAATGTTGCTTTTTTTGCAAAGGACCTATGGAAAACATGAATTGAATTAACTTACTAGGTAACGTCTTGGATTTAAGTAAAACGGTTATGTACATAATGCATACATATATAGATAAGTATATAAGTAATAGTTCGATGACATGAAGTAAATTCTTAATGTTTAAGAATGGGCGGAGTGAGCTTAGGGAATGAGCCCTTCTTAATCATTAAGATATTTCTTCATGTCATCTATCTGATTTAGAATACAGCCTCATTGGCTGATACATTGTCAATTCAAAATCTGACGCAGGGAGTGTTTATTTGATGAGTGGTAGTAGGCGGACCTTTAAACATGCGTGAAAGTTGAAATTCTCAATGATTAAGTCTACTACTTTATGACTGCCTATCTGCAGCTTCATTGGCTGAAAATGTAGGTTGTATTCTAAGACCTGTTAACACTTTACTGTAATATTTTAATAAGAAAGAGATGATTTGGTTAAATAAGCTATCCAATACACAATAACTTGAGTTTGGGATGCCTGGCAACCTCATATTATGTTAGTTTATTTTGAAAGGGTTGTATTCTGCAGAGGAAAAAAACTTATACCAATCAATACTTTTTGCCCTAAAAAATAGGCCATTCCCATCTGATTTCAGTGGAATAAAGGGATGAAAAAATACAAATTGCAGTTATTCTATAATGTTTTTCCCCTTCCTTTATTTGACATATTAGATATTAGTAAGCAATTCCCTTTTCAAATGATACCAACATTTTATGGGGTTATAGTCGGGTCTCTAGGCATCAAATTAACAAATGCTTTAACAAAATAACAGAGTGTTTTTTGTTTGTATATGGGCTAGTTTTAAGCTTAAAAGCTGCACTCTAACATATTGACAGTTTTGACTTTTATTTTATTTTTTGTGCAGAATCAGCTGATTTTGGCATCAATGCCTTCAATTTAGTCATGTAAGATAACTCACAATATAACAGATCTCAGTTGTTTGGAAAAGTGCTGAAAATAATCATTATTTTAAAGCGTAAGTAATGCTTTTAACCATAAAACATCAATTTTTGAACGTAAATATGAAAGACTAGGATCTGAATCTGATATTTTGTCAGCAGTCTTATTTCACTAGAATTCAGACATAAACGCAATAATTGGCCAATTCCAAGACAAAAATAAAAACATGGTCTACTCAGTCTATGAAAGTGCAGCATTAAGTGCAATGGAAAAATGATTTTTAATTTTCATCCTAACTGTTGTGTGCTTTATTATAACTCCAGTTCAGCTCTCCTTTCTAACAACCAAAGCCAATTGTATAAAACTGGTATTTTTTTGGTTTGGTTAAAGTTAGCCGAAAGGTTTATTGATTGGTCAATAATTATAAAAAAAATACAATTTACCAATCAAATCATTTAAATTTGCAAACAAGCCTAAAGATAACCTGTGGAGACCTATCCAAATTTAAGATTTAAGGAAGAGACCCAAAAGCCAACCATTCATGAATAAATCAAGTTAAATAATTTATATTTCAGGTTAAATATTTATATAATTCAAGCTGAATATTTTACATTTTAAGTTAAATATTTGACTGTATTGTGAATTTCATAATAAACTGTTCTTGAATATTGCAAATTAAATATTTGACTGTGTTGTGCAGTTCATAATAAACCACTCTTGAATACGTCAAGTTAAATATTTGACTGTATTGGAAATTTCATAGTAAACCATTCTTGAATACTTCAAGTTAAATATTTGACTGTATTGGGATTTTCAAAGTAAACCATTCTTGAATACTTCAATCATTCTTGAATACTTTAAGTTAAATATTTGATTGTATTGGGGATTTCATAGTAAACCATTCTTGAATATTTCAAGTTAAATATTTGACTGTATTGGGAATTTCATAATAAACCATTCTTGAATACTTCCAAGTTAAATATTTGACTGTATATGGAATTTCATACTTAACCATTCTTGAATATTTCAAGTTAAATATTTGACTGTATTGGGAATTTCATAGTAAACCATTCTTGAATATTTCAAGTAAAATATTTGACTGTATATTGGGAATTTCATAGTAAACCATTCTTGAATACTTTAAGTTAAATATTTGATTGTATTGGGAATTTTATACTAAACCATTCTTGAATATTTCAAGTTAAATATTTGACTGTATTGGGAATTTCATAGTAAACCATTCTTGAATATTTCAAGTAAAATATTTGACTGTATATTGGGAATTTCATAGTAAACCATTCTTGAATACTTCCAAGTTAAATATTTGACTGTATTGGGAATTTCATAGTAAACCATTCTTGAATATTTCAAGTTAAATATTTGACTGTATTGGGAATTTCATAGTAAACCATTCTTGAATACTTTAAGTTAAATATTTGATTGTATTGGGAATTTTATACTAAACCATTCTTGAATATTTCAAGTTAAATATTTGACTGTATTGGGAATTTCATAGTAAACCATTCTTGAATATTTCAAGTAAAATATTTGACTGTATATTGGGAATTTCATAGTAAACCATTCTTGAATTTTTCAAGTTAAATATTTGAATGTTTATGGAATTTCATAGTAAACCATTCTAGAATATTTCAAGTTAAGTAATTGACTGTATTGGGAATTTCATAGTAAACCATTCTTGAATACTTCAAGTTAAATATTTGACTGTATTGGGAATTTCATAGTAAACATTTCTTGAATATTTCAAGTTAAATATATGACTGTATTGGGAATTTCATAATAAACCATTCTTGAAATAACAAGTTAAATTTTTTATTTTCCAAATTAAATTTCTTACCCATTTGCAGTTCTTAAAGCTGCCCTCTTGCAGATTGAACATTTTGACAAATTTTTTTTTGTCTTGGAACTAGCCAATTTTTGCAAATTTCCATGGAAACAAGTTTACTAAGACTGCTGACAAAAAAATTGATGTTTTATACATTTTTCTTAAACCGTTAATTTTCGAACGAAAATATTAAACGAAAATATTAAAATCTACGATCTGATTTTTTGTCAGCAGTCTTAGATCATTGGTTTGCAGATATATACGCAAAAAAATGCTGTTTCCAAGACAAAAAATAGAAAAAAGTTGTAAAAATGGTAAATCTGTGAGAGTGCAGCTTTGAACCATTGATAAATTTTAAAAGTTATTTTCTTTTTATATTCAAGTAAAATGATTAACTGATTGTTCAGTCCATTAAAAATCCATATTTGTAACTGTCTTTGTTATTCTACTTAAATAAACATTTTTCATCCTTAATTAAAAAAGGAAGACATACGCTAATTGTTATAACAATTAGTCTGACGATTTAGTTAAGAATAGAACGAACTGTTCTTTGTTTGTACAAGATTGTTAAAAATAGGGTTTTCCATCCTTGATATTCACCTTGACGTTGTGAGCGAACATTGAGGAATAAGCGACGGTTTTATTTTTGCGACGTTTCGTGCCTTATAAGCTACCAATCATAGCCGTGTGGAATTGTTTCCGAAAACGTTCTTAAATTTAATGTTTCACATTGTTTTGAGTCTGTTTTTGTGATTATATCACTTTGTTAAAATTCGTTTTTATTGTCAACGGGAGTACCTCAACACGACTTATTTTCGCTGACGACGTCACATATTATCCATCCCTGTTAAAAAAATCAGTTTATAAAGTGTGAACGTTGTTAATAACTTTGAACTAGCTGTTCAAATTGCCATGGTAATTTCTATGCAATTATTTAGCTGCGTCCATGGAATAATTATTTAAATTATAGACCATTCTTTTAAATAATTCAAAGAATTAGGGGATGGTCCATAAGCTTTAATATTTCCGTTTTGAATAAACAAGCATAATTAATATACATGTACAATGAACATGCCTTGAAACGTTTAAATATATTCATGTAAGAAAGTGATCTGCTTTGTCAGTATATTATGAAGCTTTAATTTGGTTGATTAAATTTTCTTTTTTATAGAACAGAACAGAATGATTAAACCGATATAATTTACTTTGAAGTTCATTGTGCGGTGTTTCTGACAACTGGCAATTGGATCATTGCGCATGCGTATCGTAGTGGAAGTAAAGAAGATATGCAAACCTTACATACATACACAAGTATGAGATGTTATGGTTTCGTTCTATAAAGACTATAAAAGTATTTTAACCAACATATAATGGTAAAGCTGAGCTGAAAACAACACACAGTGTTATACTAAATGTCAATAAATCTGCAAAAAAAAAATCGTCTGCTAAATTGGTAAGGTCATGTTTGTATTTTAGGTTATGTGTCGGATCCACTGAGCACACTGCGTATTTCCATACCTCGTCCTCGACAACACCTCACATCGAAAGGAAGTCCCGAATCTGGTGGAAATTCATCTTGATAGCTGGAATAATGAAGCTATTGTCAAATAGCTATTGTGTTAGATATACGTAGACATGTATTAAATTATTTGGATTACTGTATTGATGGGTTTTATGGCCAAATTGCATGATTATAAGATTTGATATCGTTTTGCATTGGTTTGTTCAAGTTTTGAGTTGCTCTGAGCTCTGATTTGTTAAAAGCTATAAACTAAAAAAGGCATTTGATTGATTCTGAAAGGTCTAATATTAATTAGAAACGTTGATTTAAAATTGAGTAATGGTAGGATGAAGAAATTATTTTGAAAAGTATTTGCGTTAACGAATATTTAGCAGGGATATTGAAATTCAAATAGAGGCTCAAGCAAACTGGGTACGGGTTGTGCAGTTCACTTTCAAACACCTATAGTAATTTATGCTTACTGCCATGTGATTATATTAAGATGTTTATGTCATTCATTGATATTAAAGCGACAGTCCGCAAATCGGGCAAATTAGCCATGAAAAAAAAAAATTTCATCTATGTGTTGATAAGCATTCCTGACTGACGAATCCAAAATAATTTTGGTTCAAATCGACCTAGAAATGAGTTTTTCGTGTCATTTTCAATATCTCTTCTTAACTATCGGCCCCCGAGAGTTAACGGTTATATAAATAGAAAAAAACAGTGGGATTCCAAAGTTCTTGCGCATGCGCAGGGCGATACTATTTCCCGGTCTCTCCTCGTAAAATCCGGTCTCATCCGGTCTCATAATTCCCGGTTCATAACTTATGGCCCCAGGCAACGGATTGTGTTGCTGATGTTTATAACACGATTTTGACAATCTTATTTGTTTTTATATGTAACAAAATGGTATAAAATATATAAACATTATGTCTTAATTTATGCAATTTGTTATAGGTATACACTATTTATGCAATTCGTGTTAAAGGTGTAGAGAAAGATGCGATGCAGTACAAATGCTCATGTTTTTTGCATAAAAGATTGAGGACGGCTAGAGTATGAAGTAACTTAGAATTGCACCTTTTAAATTATGTTATGTTATGTTATTGTTCTTCCTTTTATGTTTACCCCCCCCCCCCCCCCCCCCCCCGACATAAAAATTTTTAAGCATAAATGATTACAATTGAAAAATTCCATGTTTGCATATCCGACTCATATCTGATTTACATGTAGTCAAGCATTGTTATTTTTTGTATTACTATTATCAATAGTATACTTATAACTGAATTTAATATGAAAAAAAACACACACTCAATGCATGTGCATATTTCATGTTTTTATCTTTGCCTAAATTTATTTTATCTTTTATTGATATAAAATTTGAAATAAATAGTGACATAATTATCATCAAATATCTAATGTTTTAATCAACTGTAATCTTTTGTAATCCTATTACCCCCCGCGGTCATTAACACCTTTTTGATCACGCCCGATAGCTACTATAAAACAGAGACCGGGACCGGATGAGACCGGGACCGGGAAATAGTATCGCCCCCAAGAGTAGTCGGAAAAACCGTAGACCTACTTTCTCTTTTGCCGTCTAAAAATAGCAACTTTCGGCAATTTTCAATTTGTTAAATCTAAGTTATTAAAGCGATTTTTTAAAAAAATAATTGCGGTTCAGTCGGTCTGAAACAATGTGGAACTTATTAAAAACTTTTGAAATACGGTTACTTTTGCGGACTGTCGCTTTAATTGTGTTGTGCAATAATGGTTTTACTTTAGTTCATTGTTCATATGTTCATGCTTTTTGAGATATACATTTGTGGGACAGTATTTGATGTTGCTGGGTACTTATTAGTTGATTGTTCTACTTATCGCTCATCTAAATCCTTTTCTGAGCAGTTTTTTTTAAATTTTGTGTTATTTTTGTGTCATGGCAGACATAGCAGGATAACTTTGTCGGCGTCCACCGGGTCGTCGTTGCGGTCACAAGTTCATTTCCAATCAACAACTTGGTATTATCATTGGTCATGGTCAGTAGTCGACCCCTTATGATTTGAGATTCAATCGGTCAAAGGTCATATAACCTTCGCTAGCAAGCTTGGGATTATCCCGTTAGGTGACAATTTCGAATCGCGGAAATATACTCTTAAATCAAATTAAGTCTTACTGCTGAAACTGTTACTGGTTGTTTAATCAGAAGGTTTTGTCATTTTGTTTTATATTTTTTATGCAGTTATTGTTTAATGTATGCATAATATCCCATTTTGATATTTTTACGTTTATCATTTCATATGCTGTTTATATAACTTTGATATTACTAGAAATGTATTCTCCGTCCTGTTGGTGCTATTTTGAATAAATAATAATTTGAAAATATTGTTAAAAGTATGCCTTTACCCGTTTGAAATAAATCATCGCAATTTTTGTCCTAGCTGGTCTGATTCTCGAAGAGAAAATAAGTCGGCGTATTGCCATAGCCTTGTGGTGGTTTATGATATTCAACTTAAATTAATCTTATCAATCCAATTAAGACCAATATCAAAGCCTTGGTGTCGTTGTCGGTGTTCGTTGTGCATTTTTTTAAACCTGTTTTTTTTTTTCATATAAAACTTGGTACACACAGTTGCCGGATACCATGTAATACATGTGCGTAACAAAACAAACCGATACCGCCACTTTTTCGACCGCAAATCAACATTCCAGGGTTGGCGTTCGCCCCGCCCTTGCATTGAAAATCAATGAAGACATCAATATGTTTTTAACATTGATACGCAATATGAACATACACTCACTTGTAAGTTAAACAAGAATATAAAATAATAAAATCTATATCAAAAGGAAACTTTAAGTTTAAAATGACATTTTTATCGCAGTGTCCTGTCAGGAATGATAACGATTCCGGATGAACGTTTAATTTGCATATTTTTTTTCAATTTAGCTCGAGCAATCAAGTGAGTACATTACATTGATAAGTATTTTTTATTAAACATAAATACAAGAAATATTACCATCTAAAACGACATTTTAACCAAACCATGTCGTAACAATGTATCTTGTCACGTGGCCACATATGATTAGCTCCCCTGAACATATGTTTAAGTTGTCCATCCTCCTCAGCATTTTATTGTTTCTACACCAAAAAGGGATTTTAATATTAAGGATTTATCCTGAAGTTAGGATTGATAGCGCTATGTTTCGGTATATTGTACAGCTAAAAACATTTATTTTGGCTCGGAAATTTGCATAAAACCCCCAAGAAAGAATTGCCTTGGAATTAATATGAATGACTTTGAACACAATTCAAACAGGAGCCTAAGCCCCTTTAACCTGCATTGGGTATGAATGTCTCATACTCAAATATATTCCCGGCCTTTTGTCAGGATTAACAATTATCAACCAAAATGTATACAAAATCTTCATTGAACTTGGTATCACAATAGTAGTGTGTACGAATTCTAAGTCAGCGTTAAGTTTAGATTAGAATATTTATCTTAATGAACGGTTGGTTGGAATATTTAAATGTCTTGATAATGTCTACTCCAATTGCTTTCACGCGGGCAATATAGGACTCATGGCCCTCTTGTTGTTCTACGGTATTAAATCAGACACAGTTTATTTGATGTACTTAAAATGAAAACGTGAGTTATTCGAAGACTGTGTCTGTGCACATTTGTAATGAGGTATTTATTGCACACTGATGAAAGGGATATACAGTTACACGTCTTAATCATAATGATGGTATTGTTGTTATTTTCAGAACATCTCCTGAATTGATTTTTTTCTTTCAATATAAACAAAACATGTCCGCACTTCAGTTTTTGTTCACTCCAATAAGTTTCTCATTACAATTACATCATAACACATCAAGTTTGTCATTTAACTAAACAACGATGTCTGTCAAATGGCAGTGTTTGGTGCTTATCAAAATAACAAGAGCAAAACAATTACTAAGGATCGTTTCATCAAGACTCTTCAGAGCTTTTTTGTAGTTATGAGATATTTCAAATAGTGCAGAACAGTTGTAAATATAACGTACATATGAGAAACACTCCAATGACTTTTCATAAAACGAGTGCCACAGATCTTTTACAACAACAGTATATAAACAATCAAAGAACGCAAATTTAGATTGTACTCCTAATTGTAAATGTACTCTAAGGGTTTCTGTTGACACCAGCAGGTTTCAGTTGCATAGCACCCAATGAAACCAGCAGGTATCTGTTGAAAAGCACCAAAAACACCAGCAGGTTTCTGTTAAATAGCGCCAAAGACACCAGCAAGCTTCTGTTAAATAGCGCCAAAGACACCAGCAGGTTTCTGTAAAATAGCACCAAAGGCACCAGCAGGTTTCTGTAAAATAGCACCAAAGGCACCAGCAGGTTTCTGTAAAATAGCGCCAAAGGCACCAGCAGGTTTCTGTAAAATAGCACCAAAGGCACCAGCAGGTTTCTGTAAAATAGCACCAAAGGCACCAGCAGGTTTCTGTAAAATAGCGCCAAAGACACCAGCAGGTTTCTGTAAAATAGCACCAAAGGCACCAGCAGGTATCGCTTAAATAGCACCGAAGACACCAACAGTTTTCTGTTAAATAGCACCAAAGACACAAGCAGATTTCTGTTAAATAGCGCCAAAGACACCAGCAGATTTCTGTTAAATATCGCCAAAGACACCAGAAGGTTTCTGTTGAATAGCGCCAAAGACACCAGCAGGTTTCTGTTGAATAGCGCCAAAGACACCAGCAGGTTTCTGTGAAAAAGCACCAAAGACACCAGCAGGTTTCTGTTAAATATCACCTACAGACACCAGCAGGTTTCTGTTAAATAGCGCCAAAGACACCAGCAGGTTTCTGTTAAATAGCACCAAAGACACAAGCAGGTTTCTATTAAACAAGTGAATATAGATAGAGAAATGTTTATGAATACATACAAATTGAAAAACATGTATTTATAATATTGATTTTGATTTTTTTCAGTAAAAATAAGACATTTTCAGATATTTATGACAAATATTATATGTGAAGCAATATAAACTCCAGGTTAGCTCCAAGGCTGAAGACATGTTAGGACTAAGGTTACTCAGATGGCTTGTTGGTCTTGTCACAAGGTCTTGTCTTATCTTGATGAAAACTTTCCCATCATGGGTCCAAGTATCCATGTATCACATATAGGAGAGTTTTTGTCATTTTTGAGAGTCCTACACTGATAGGCCAGGTTACGTCTAGCAGGGATTATAAATCCTCATTTAGATGAATATTTATTTTGTTGGTCCTTAGTTGCTTCCTACCCTTTCGAAAGTTGACTTTAGCTTTATACGTAGTGAACTGAATTAGAATAGAATGTCCCTGTGTTTCAGTTTCCCGGGGACGGAGTTACGCTAAGGCCCAGTGCGTTGGGAACGGTTGATGTCCTCAGGCACCATGCCTGACCCGGCGCCCTTGGCAACCTTAAGAACGAGATCGTCGGTGATCTCACCCTACTCCTCGGGAACGTTACATACCCGGACGTTGTGACGCCTGCTGTATTGTTGCAGATCTTCCTGAGTTGAAGACAAGGAGGACACCTGTTCCTTAAGATTGGTGATTTCTACGTTCAGGATGTTAACTTGTTGGACTAGGGGATTCATCGCCTCTGAAATTTTGGCATCGATGAGCATGGTAATTTCTGCTTGTAAAGATTTTTAACACACTGTGCAATTCGTTGAATGTCACAGTCCGTTAGAACAGTAGGTTTCTGTTGAAAAGAGCCCCGAAATTCCAACAAATATTTGTAGTGCCCCAAAACAAACTTTGTAAAGGTTTCCGAAAAAAATCAAAACACATCTCAATTCATTGATTCGAGACACGAGTAAACACTATGTACAGTTTGAAGGGAATGAACTCGTGAAGAGAAGTTCATTCCTTTAAACGTTGAAATTAATGTTATATTTACTCGTGGACCGGACCAACATATTGATTGTTTTAACAGTTTCGGAAACTTTAACCAATCTCTTCAACTGGACGCATGCTCAGGTGAGAATTCGGAATGTCACTGTACAATTTGTTCGTTATCTGCATGTAGGCTGCAGGTTTTTGTTGCATCTGTTCGTTTAGATATTTCTCTTGGCATGTGTTTCGTACCCATCAATTTTCGCCAATATCGGAGTTGTTTAACTTTCGGCTATATATAGGCCTTTTGCTTATTTTATGCTAGGTCGTTGATAGGAGTGACCGCTTTGATAAATCTAAAGAAAATAAACTTTTAGGTTAAATTTCACTAATTTTCACCGATAATATGACACCAAAGCAGAGATCCAATCCCATGAAACGACTGCGGGTTATACCCATGAATCGGTCTATTTTATAGAGTGATTTGTATCAATTAGCTGTATTTACAAACGAATAGCTAAAGGGGACAGTTATAAACTAAATTATATGCCCGATTTTTTTTATTAATGATTGGTAATCATTGCCTTGTTTATTGTGTTTAAACATTTGTTTTTCCATATTGTCATAGTTTGCTTCATTTCGCGCAATAGGAATGCTTTTTTCCAAACATTGCCTATCTGAGTCTTCTTCACAGGAGTAATGAATGGATCAATTAGACAAATGAGCTCGTCGTTCAAAGGTTGGAACAAATTTCTTTAGGTTCTAATAAGTGTTAACATTTATCGGAAACATTTACAAAATCGTGTAAATGTGCTATCAGTAAGAGCAACTAAATATGGGAGGAACTCTATCTCAATGTGACAATATTAATCCCTAAAGAGTTTTCTTGCAAACTAGAGTAAAAAACAAAAATACAATTTATAACATTTTTTTACCAACTTTACTACTATACCATGCTGTATTTCCCATGTACATAATGCTTCTTACAATATTTGCTGTTTAAAATATATGCTATAATTATCCTTAATTAATACTCTAGTAATATTTAACCATTTTACAGTGGTAAGTCATCTAGCGGAACGGTGCCATACAGCCAGGAAACTTAATTGATGTTATCATTGTATAAAGTGCTCTAATCCATCTTTAAGTTACTTTTTGCAATTGTTTGCATGAGATTTATTAGAAACGGTCTTTGCTAATATTTTTTTCAATACGTTACCCTTTTTAAACTGCGTTTATTTCCAGGTCAACAGCTCTTTGTTATGTGTTGATATGTTATTTATGTTTGTTATTAATATGTATGTTTGTTAGTCATGTCGGAAAATAGCTCATTGAACTAATGTTTCTTGTTATCATATACCGGACTTTAAATACAGATTCTTATATTTCGTATCTTTTATTGTAATACAAATCACCTTGTCCGTGGGGAAAGTGACATACATGTATTAGCATAGGAGGTGGAAACAGTCTTTGTCATTTTAAATTTCAGTATTGTATAATTCTCTGAATTACACGTGGCTGTTAAATGTATATGACCTGTACGCTTGATCCATATTAATGTTCATTATTGGAAACAAATAATTAAATTTACGTTAGTTCACGTTATACTTACTTTTCGATGAATGATATCGATCGTTTTATTTAACGCTACTTTTCTTATTACTTTTGTTAAAGTGCACACGCAGACACTAGGTAAGGGACAGTCATGTTCAATCCGGCGTCCGGCTCCGGATGGAATGGACAGAATGAAAACACAACTCATGCAATGTCTAATCGATAAAATTACCAAACATGATGGAAATTAATGCGTTTGTACAACCATTATCCAGGCACATTGCAGGCGCTGTAAACATGCAGTACATTGCCCAATGCCTATATAGCAACATCCAATTAGTTCAAGTTTAAAGGAGGGACAATACAATATAGCATTAAATTTGATATTTGCACCAAAAAAAACCTTATTTTGTTGAAGGCATTATAATGTTCAAGTTACCTGCCTTTCATGAGCATACCATAAATACAAAACAATGGGAATTTGTGGGCACGTAGCTATTGATTGAAAAACCCATGTAAAAAGGCTTGTAGTTTTTTCTCTATGCACAAATCACATGCTTTTTATTTGATCATTAAAGTCAAACGAGTTATGCATGATAATGCATTAAAATTGATACGTTTGTTATGTGTATCCATCAAGCCAGGGACCAACAAGAACAATATTGTCAAGTACTTATCAAAATAAAGATTTGGTAGAAGAAAGGTTTCAATTGAGAGTCCAAGCGTAAGTAAAAGTGCAGTTCAATGATGTTCAGACTTCTATTGCTACTGCTGATTCTACTTCTGCTACTACTACTACGAATTTTAATACTACTACTACTACTACTACTGGTGCTATTGCTACTGCTTTTATTAAAAATGATAATAATAATAATTACAACAGTATTTTTTATTACAAATAATAATAAGCACAATCATAAAAATAATTGTTTATACCGGAAAGGCTGTTCATTTCACGGTCGCGTTTAGACCACGCTGCATCCTGGCTTACAGTTACGGCTGTTGGTGCGTCCCCTGCCAGACGTTGTACCGTCTGTGGCGGAGTTTTAACTTAAAAATTAAAAACAGCAATCATACAATTGTTCAACTGTTAGATTTGATTATACGTATAACATTCTGGTAATTTTTATTTGCACTATAAAGAATATTTCCAATGTAAACGCGTTTAAAGTCGAAAAAATATGGAACACAATTATTATTATTATTATTATTATTATTATTATTATTATTATTATTATTATTATTATTATTATTATTATTTTTCTTCTTTTTCTTCTTCTTCTTCTTATTATTATTTTTATTATTATTATTAAAAATAGTATTTTCTAATTATAGTATTTTCTCGCAGGCGTTTTATTACTGAATTCTTACGGAGTATTTGAAAAACGTCATGGTGACATTGACCTTTGAACTTCGACATAAAAACCAATAAATGTTAAAATATTAATCAATACATACAGATGGTGAGGCTACTCATGTTGGGCTTCTGGGGTGACAAACATGCATTCTCATTATAAGAAATCGTACCTGTAACTTGGTCATGATGTACCAATCGGTTTAGGGAAGATTCTCCGAAACGTTGCGTCTGCGCATTCTCTGCTAACACGGACGTGTCCACAAAAAAGGAAAGGGCGCAATGTTTCGATGGATTGTCCGTTCTGTCTGAAAACATTGAATTTATTAAACTTAAAACAACATTCCTATTTAGTATCTTATCTCAAAGGGCGCAAATGCGTTATCTTCTTCAAAACGGTGTTTTTTATATGACAAAGTCACCTAGCCCCCCCCCCCCCCTTACCGACCCCCTTCGACGCGATTGTGGATGTCTAATATCTCGGAGTTACTGAATCCCACCACTTATTGTAACTTGTTATTATCATCGTGATGTATTTCAAATATAACACTACATTTATGTGATACGTTTGTGTTCATGCTTTTTTATATCGTTTTATATGTATTTCTTTTTTTCGAAATCCAATTACTACACGCGTTGGTTCAGTAGAAAATGTTAATACCTGTTCAGCGAAGTATATTTATTTATTTAATTTTAAAGGTGACATACAATAATTTACCTGTTTCAAGTATAATCATGGCTTGTCAAAGGAAATTTGGTCGTCTTCAGGTGGAGTACCCAATTTCGTCACTAATTTTTCTTCAGGTGGAGTACCCAATTCCGTCACTACTTTTTCTTAGGTGGAGTACCCAATTCCGTCACTACTTTTTCTTCAGGTGGAGTACCCAATTCCGTCACTACTTTTTCTTCAGGTGGATATAGTCATGTAATTGTACATAAATATCAAATGATACTATATGCTCACAGTTTCCTTCGCGGACATTTTTAAGGTTAAATGTTGATTCTCAATCGGAGGTACAAAACTTCGGCCTGGAAACATGTACAGTCGAGTAATAACCATGAAGTTTGGAAAATAGGAATATATACATACAAGCACAGTTACAACATGCACAGATATGCCATATTTACCAAGACAATACGAAAAATTGTGGATAAAATCAACACATTTATTTGTAAATATTGCCGCCTAAGCCAATCTGTTCAATAACTGTTTTATTTTTAAAGTTTTTAAACCAAAGTAAGATGACGATTGAAGAATGTGTTTTTCCCCACATACTGGACGCATACTTTTTTCATGATTAGAAGAAAAAGTCCACTTACCAGGCAAAAGTTGGTACCTGAATCGCTACTTTTCTTTCTTAACCCGCCATTAGGTTTGCCATGAAACGTTTTTTTTCACTTAATGTTTGCATTGAACTAACATGTTGAGCTCTGAGGTGGGATTCATAGGTTCGAGGCCAAGCGAGTGATTCAGGCTCAGACAGCTATCTAGCACAGAGAAGCAATGCTTACTTTAGCTGATCTTCCTTTTATTCGGATATAGATTTTGAGCTTAGTCTTAGACTTAGATGCCATTTTTTTCTCATTTTTTATTTTTTCAAATTGATGTGCGCAATGCTGGCTACGCCCCTGACCCTTTATATGTATATACGAGGGGTATCCGGCAAGTTAACGGAAATATACTGTATTTAAACTAAGCAAGTGTATTCTTCTATTTCCCTGAAAGTGTATGTATGAGTAGCTGAGCCATATTTTAATTTAATTTAAAAAAAAAATGAATATGATTTTTACCCACGATATAACTATATCCATGGCGACACACTGACAGTAACCCGGAGCACGTGCACATTTAAATAAAATACTTCATGCGATGATCATCACTGTTTTATCACGTGAACGTTGTAGTCGCTTCCGTTAAGATTTGATTGTGATTTAGCAACATCATGCGCAAAACAACTGTACTGTACACCATGCCGTCAACGGGTGACGTTTAATTGCGCAGTGTGGTGATATTCTGTGTTGGAAAATATGCGGAAACTACAGGCCGTTACACTATGTACGGATTAAGAAACGCTACAGCAGTGACAAGAAAAAAGTAGATGCATAGCATCAAGTCGGCGCAATGAAATTTTAAGAAAAACGTGCATGCAGTTAACCAAAAATGGTTATTATTTCAATGATAATATATCTTTTTATGTTGGGTGTACATATGCTCGAAGGACATTATGGTTAATAATATTGTTACAATAGTTAAAGCCCGGAATTATAGATATTCTGTTGTTTTTTCAAGCTAATCCTCCGGTTAAAACTAAATTATAACAAAAATATACATACGTTTCATCGGAAGAAATAGAGTCAATGGTCTAATACATAGATTTCAATAGCATGAAAATCACCATTTATATGTACCGGCATGTAATGTGAATTCCTTGCTTTATATTTTGTATAAGTTTTGTTTCACATTTCACTCATATGAGTATATAGAACGTGGATAAAATACTATACATCAAGAGGGAATTATCTGGAGTTCATTCTTTCGAATGACATTTTCAAAACAAACAATTAAGCTCAAGGTTAATTTGTCAAAACTCGGCATTTTTGCTGTCACCAAGGGAGATTACTGCGTAGGAGGTTTACAAACATAAAGGATATTGTAATACATGTAGTACCGTGTAACCTTTATCTAAGTCAATCGGAACACCTCGGCCTGTATCTATCTCGGAGATGGCCGAGTTGTTATGATTGAGTTGGTATTAACATCAAACTTTTCAAAATGATAAGCAGGGCTATTATAATTTTAGGTTTCATTATCAATCAAAGTGTAAAGTTTTATAAAACATACTAAACTTCATATTTTATCATGCAACCTGGCCACTATTGAAAGCATTGTTCTGCAATTTATGAACTAGTCCCTAAGTTGGAACATTTATAAAGTAATATCAAATATAACTAACTAAAAATAACTAATAACATCCTGCTCCCAGATCAAGTGTAAAACTTTATTGTCCATTTTGAATCGTGGTTGAACTAACTGAAGATTTCAATTTTTTTTACTGGATTCAAGTTATTTTGCAAATAGTTTAAAGTATGCAAAATCCCCAAGGCATTATTGTGTTAAATGACATTACAATTGCCTTTCCATATTTTTTCCATCGGCATGTATTTTTATGACACATCAAATAAGATTTCCAGCACATTCTTTCTTTAAAGTTCTTCGCATATTTTTTCGTTACATTATGTTTTGATTGGGTGTCACGATATTTCAGAGACACGCATGCCATGCTTATGAAAAGTGCACTTTAAATAGAGCATGAACGATTAGAAGCTTTTTTTATCGTATGGCAAATCACGTGAGCTTTCATTCCTTTCAACAAGCAGCAGTCGAAAAGGCTGATATAAAACACCTAGAAAGTACTAAACATAAGATGGTACAAACGCTAAGACGTACCAAACCCGCGGATACTCGGGTACCCGCCAAAACGTACTCATCCCGCGGATAATCGGGTACCCGCCAAAACGTACCCATCGCGCGGATACTCGGTAGTCCGCCAAAACGTACCCAACCCGCGGATACTCGGTAGTCCGCAAAAACGTACCCAACCAGCGGATACTCGGAAGTCCGCCAAAACGTACCCAGCCCGCGGATAATCGGGTACCGGCCAAAACGTACCTAGCCCGCGGATACCCGGGTACCCGCTTTAACTTACCCAACCCGCGGATCATCGGGTACCCGCAAAAACGTACCTGGCCCGCGGATACCCGGGTACCCGCTTTAACGTTACCCGCCCGCGGATAATCGGGTACCCACTTAAACGTACCCAGCCCGCGGCTACACGGTAACCCACAAAAACCTACACAGCCCGCGGATAATCGGGTACCCGCCAAAACGTAACGAGCCCGCGGATACCCGGGTAACCTCCAAAACGTACATACCCAGCCCGCGGATAATCGGGTACCCCGCCAAAACGTAACGAGCCCGCGGATACCCGGGTAACTGCCAAAACGTACCCAGGCCGCGGATACTCGGTAACCCGTTAAAACGTACCCAGCCCGCGGTACTCGGTAATCCGCCGAAACGTACCCATTCCGCGGATACCCGGCTACCTTCCTGAACGTTCCAAGCCCGCTGATACCCGGGTACAAACCAAGACAAACCTAGCCCCCGGATACCCTTGTACCCGCCAAAATGTACCCAGCCCGCGGATACCCGGGTACCTGCCAAGACGTACCCAGCCCGCGGATACCCGGATACCAACCAAGACATACCCAGCCCGCGGATACCCTGGTACCCGCCAAAATGTACCCAGCCCGCGGATACCCGGGTACCCGCCAAAATATACCCAGCCCGCAGGAACCCTGGTACCCGCCAAAATGTACCCAGCCCGCGGATACCCGGGTACCTGCCAAGACGTACCCAGCCCGCGGATACCTGGGTACCAACCAAGACATACCCAGCCCGCGGATACCCTGTTACCCGCCAAAATGTATCCAGCCCGCAGACACCCTGGTACCCGCCAAAATGTTACCAGCACGCGGATACCCTGGTACCTGCCAAGACGTACCCAGCCCGCAGATACCCTGGTACCCGCCAAAATGTAACCAGCCCGCGGATACCCGGGTACCTGCCAAGACGTACCCAGCCCGCGGATACCTGGGTACCGGCCAAGACGTACCCAGCCCGCGGTTACCCGGGTACTTGCCAAGACGTACCCAGCCCGCGGATTCCCGGGTACCGGCCAAGACGTACCCAGCCCGCGGATACCCGGGTACCCGCCAAGACGTACCCAACCCGCGGATACCCTGGTACCCGCATTTACATCAAAACGTGCGTTGTTGTTTATGCTCTTTAACTGTTGTGCCTTAATCCTGTTGCCTTTAAACAGAGTCACCGTAAAGTATTTGCCTCTTGGGCTCGTCCCTGTAGTTTTTATGTATAAAATGTGCACAATATAGGTTGATGCTAAAATATGATACTAATGAATAAAATAAAATGATAGTTACTTGGCCACAAATTCCACAGTTTAAAAAGCGCCTTAAATATCGCTGATCATATCCATTTTTGTTTTGACCATTAAAAACATATGAGTTAAACACGATGATACATTAAAATGATAAAAATAAATTATTGGCATTATTCTACGCCTAATGTTGTTCCTTAGTTCCTTATGGGGATTTGCTCTGCAAATGCATAGATTGGTTGGGGTATTTTGTCCGTCTTCCGAAAACACGATGAATTCGTCAGATACATGTGGATAATGAATAAAAACATGATATCTCTTGTCCAAACGACAATGATAAAATACCCAATAACTCTTTTCCAAACAAATTAGCCTGTCAAATATTTTCTCGGTCAACAATTGTACCGGGAATAATGACATGGGCGGTAATAGTCCTCGTGATTTGTGTCACGCAATCACAATACGGTCCAAGCACTACCGCCGAAGCCTTAAATATTTCCGGCCAAAACGTCTCTCGTCAAACATTCTAGAAGTCTATTTCCGGGAGGAATATTGCTATATTTCAATCAGAAGACAAGCTGGTGTCACTAAGAGTAGCGTTAATTTTCAATTGGACACGCTGAGCGGCCAAAATGCTCTTACAAATTGTTTATATACACAACAATTAAACCCTAGCAGTCGATACACTAGGGACACAAAAGACGAACACAAATAATTTATGATGCTCATTTCGAGTCCTTCGGTATCGTTCAAGATGTCTTACTGCATGCCATAATGTTAACATCAAATTGTAACCTCACTGTAGTGACGTCATTAATTGTATGATGTTTATTTCATTAAACTTATTTGCATTGTAATAGTAAAAGTAAATTCTTAATGCATTATAATGGGCGGCGTGAGCATAGCGAACGAGCGTTGTTATTCATTAAGCGCATTTAATTCAGGTCATCTATTAAACTGACTTAGAATACGACCTCATTGCTGATACATTGACAACGCAAAATCTGACAGGAAAAATGTGTATTGGATGAGTGGCAGTAGGCGAACCACCCGCGAAAGGTGAAATTCTTAATGATTAAGTCTAGTGCTTATAATGGTTGCCTATCTGCAACTGCATTGGCTTAAAATGTAGTGCGAAATACCGCGCATGTCGGCGCTAGGGGACGTTGGCAGTGCGCAATACCGCGCATGTCGGCGCTAGGGTGCATTGGCAGTGCGAAACAATGCGTATGTCGGCGCTTTTTAGCGTTGACAGTGAAACACACCGCCCATGTCAGCGCTCTTTGACGTCGGCAGTGCGAAACACCGCGCATGTCGGCACTATTTGGCGTTGGCAGTGCACTGACTTAGAATACGACCTCATTGCTGATACATTGACAGCGCAAAATCTGACAGGAAAAAATGTGTTTTGGATGAGTGGCAGTAGGCGAACCTTTAAACACCCGCGAAAGGTGAAATTCTAAATGATTAAGTCTAGTGCTTGTAATGGTTGCCTATCTGCAATTGCATTGGCTTAAAATGTAGGTTGTAGTCTAACACTTGTTGAAGACTTAATCAAGCCGAAACGCGTGGTGGAATTCGTATCCTCTTTTTTGATATATTTTAATATAATGTTATCTAAGTGATTCTTGGAAATGAAGTACCGCTCACGTCGGCGCAGGAGGGCGTTAACAGTGTAAAATACCGCTCGTGTCGGTGCTAGGGGGCGTTGACATTGTAAAATACCGCTCGCTGCCTTGCAAGAGGGCGTTGGCAGTGCGAAATACCGCTCATGTCGGCGCAAGAGGGCGTTGGCAGGTAGAAATACCGCTCATGTAGGCGCTAGGGGTCGTTGGCAGTGCGAAATACCGCTCATGTAGGTGCTAGGGGGCGTTGGCAGTGAGAGATTTCGAGCATGTCGGCGCTACGGGGCGTCGGCATTGTGAAATATCGCTCATGTGGGCGCTAGGGGGCGTTGGCAGTGCGAAATACCGCGCATGTCGGCGCTAGGGGGCGTTGGCAGTGCGAAATTCCGCGCATGTCGGCGCTAGGGGGCGTTGGCAGTGCGAAACACCGCGCATGTCGGCGCTATTTGGCGTTGGCAGTGTGAAACACCGCTCATGTCGGCGCTGTTTGGCGTTGGCAGTGCGAAGCACCGCTCATGTCGGCGCTATTTAGCGTTGGCAGTGTATACTACTGCTCATGTCGTTGCTAAGAAGCGTTGACATTGTGAATCATAGCTCCTGTCGTTGCTCGAGGCTTTGACAGTGTAATACATAGCTCATGTCAGAGTAACACATACCATTGTTGGCAATGAGAATCTCAATCAAACGAATACTGTTATTCAAGTACTTTTTGGTATATCATTTTCAAGCAAAAATAATCTCTCTTATGTAAATAATGGGTTGTACTGACACATTAAGAGAACGTTTGTATGAACTAAAAACACTGGAGTTTCCTTTATCTTGAAGCCCATAGAAATGCGTTCACTCGTATTGGAATACTTATAAGTACAGAATACATTTTACCTCGCCAAACAGTGTTTTTGCAATGGAAAACAATGGACAAGAGTTTGAAAGCATATTTTGCTCTTTTGATATTCAATAACGACGATATGATTTAGTGATGTATTCCGTGCTCAGTGTATTGTCATTTGTGCCACTAAACAATGCAATCGTGGGTTTTTGATGAAGTTCGATGACCTTGTTCCCGATTATTCTTTCACAGGATTACAAAACGAAATTTAAGCAAATTTTAACTTGCTTTGTTTTTGTTACATTAAAGTTTTTTTAGGGAGGCCGATGATACGTCATGTTACATGGTTAACATAATTAATGCAACAATCATGTTGCTGTCTCATCTGTTATTCCCCGTTTTAAATAGCGCAAAACGTTTCCCCAGTTTATATCATATCTGTTTATGAGAACGAATATATTTTAATCGATGCTACTTTTTAAACTTACTGGGATTTACGTGGTAGACAACCGTAGTACATGTGTATTTCTATATGAAAAACGCGCAAAAACTGCGAAATGTGCATGTGTCGTAAGCGATTGTATACATAAGTAAGGAAGATTTAATGCTTTCCACATAATACTGTCAATTTTATGAAAGTGTTGACAATATTCCTTTCACTTGCAATGGTATCATCTTGTGTTTACTGTCTAACTCCCTTGATACACACATACATTCCGTTCATGATAAATGCTTTATACGCGTGTTGTTGTTTTTGTGAATTTTTTGCGGTTTTGTTTTGCTTTTTTGAAGAATGTATGTTTGAATCTGCGTTCAAACCATTCGTATCTCTATTTACATTTAAACGTCACAGATGGATAAACCGTGGTATCGTAAATATGTTATTCTAGACTTGAACAGTACAAACAAACCTAGACGACGTGTGCACAAAAATTAGTCTAGCCATTCACTTACCATTCGCATGATTTATATTAATACACCGTAAAATACCTCTTCAAAATAAAAGGATTATGAGTGGTTATCGATATTCTGTATTCAAAGGACTTGAAAGTGATATATCCAGCAAGCCGGATCGTCTTTAGTTTTGATGTTTGATAAGATCAATTGCTATGTCATTTGCTGTACAATATTCCATGCAGCAAATCTCGCATCCATGTACATAGCTTCGTCAATGAAGACCTTCCATATACGTGTTTGATCGCTAGAATCAAAATGTTCTCCCACAAACAGATCTCTATCTTCCAGTACTATATGTCCTTTCATTCGGAATTAAACGGGTAGTACTGCTAAATGAAGAATGCAGGAAAATTTTGGCAAAGTTTTGGTATTTCCTGAGGTTGTAGCATTTGTTCCCTTTTGGCGTTAACAAACAAACTCTTCTACAACATGAAGTAACAAGTTACGACTCGAGCCCAGGGTAACATGGTGTAAAACTATAGTCTTCCTCCTCCCTCTTGGGTGATGTTCTATGGAGGCTATTCGTTGCCAAAAGTCCAGATGTGTAATTCCCACAATGTGCTTCTTAATCGTACTAAATATCTCTTACATTTGTCAATGTAGACGTGCTATCTGTTGTTTCTATTTGTCAGTTTTTCCGTATTGATTTGTCATTTGTCATTATAGTAGTCAAAATATATATTTGTCAGATCGACCCTGTATAAACTCACTAAAACATAGATAGTATAACTTGCCTTTAACAATATGATGATGTAATTTAGAAAGCCGAATCATGCATATGTAAAACTGCAATCCTACAGTCGACACTCGCATTCGTAAAATGAACATTTGCAGTCCAACAAGTCCAGGGGTATGGAGGCTATTTGTTGCCAAAAGTCCAGATGTGTAATTCCCACAATGTGCTTCTTAATCGTACTAAATATCTCTTACATTTGTCAATGTAGACGTGCTATTTGTTGTTTCTATTCGTCAGTTGTTCCGTATTGATTTGCCATTTGTCATTATAGTAGTCAAAATGTATATTTGTCAGATCGACCCTGTATAAACTCACTAAAACATAGATCGTATAACTTGCCTTTAACAATATGATGATGTAATTTAGAAAGCCGAATCATGCATATGTAAAACTGCAATCCTACAGTCGACACTCGCATTCGTAAAATGAACATTTGCAGTCCAACAAGTCCAGGTCTACAAAAGTGAATTGACAAGTTCAGAATTACAAGGATAGACGATTTCGCCTATACCTTATATGGTAAATGTCACCGAAAGAAACGAAGGTAAATGGGCGAAGCTAACGAATCAGATTTTCTTTCTTTTATTTCCGTCGAATCAAGTAAGGGAGATAACATCTTCGCCTACCTCCTGTAAATTCCCGGTTGTAAGTCCGAGTACTCTCTCTTTATTTCACAATAAAAACTAAAACTAACTTCATCTTTTATTTTATTTTGACGATCAATGTTCCTAAATGGGTTTTAAATCACCATATTATTTAGTCAATTGCAGTTAGGTGTATCTGAGCTGGGCTCACGGACCCAGATTTATACTGCCACTGTCATTTTTTTTTTTACTTATATACCCAAACAAGCAAAAATTGTTCATTTATTTTATTTACAAGTGGACCATGGGCGGGTCATTCAGTGTGTGGGGGGGGGGGAGCAGTAGGGCCTGTGTCCTCCCCAGTTGGCCTGCAAGTAAACTTAAAGGTTATTTTTTTGTCAATATTTCTCAGAAATTAATACTTAATCACGCCATGATGCACCAATTCAGACTAAAAATATTTGAAATATTCTAGGGGGAATACCCCTAAACCTCACTTCCCACATTTTAAACATATTAATGTCATGCCCACTCGAGGGATCATGTCCAACAAAAAAGTTGTGCCCTTAAGTAACGCCCCTCTAACGCAAGTCCCTGTTCAAAACCTGCTCCAGCAAACTCACGAAACTTTTGATGGACATCATAATGATATCCACCTAGTTTTGTCTGATGTTATACATTTACTATCTTAATAAGCATGTATGGTGTAAACGTGTAATTTCAATACATCATTGAAACAAAATATCCATGTGGATGGAAGAACAGCCACTTGTGTCCCCCAGTTATGAATTACGGGATCTGCCACTGTGAACCTTAACAATCAAGTGGGGGATTTCAAGAACATTTAAAAATAGATATCGTGAGTCTTAGATTAGAAAAACAAACGTGCGATTT
The DNA here is from genome assembly GCF_026914265.1 of Mya arenaria. NCBI lineage: Eukaryota > Metazoa > Mollusca > Bivalvia > Myida > Myidae > Mya > Mya arenaria. The sequence continues at coordinate 54,045,048 of NC_069138.1, forward strand.
TCCCCCTCCAAAAGGGCTAGGTCCGCTTCACCTAAATGTGAAAAAAGCCATGACTGTTGAGTGTGGGTGGGGTATAAAAGCTTAAACATTGCAAAAAGGCAAGAAAGTGTCCTCTAATGGTAGAATTTAAAATAGTGTTTATAGTAATTTAAAGCTGCACTCTCACAGATTGATAGTTTTGACAACCTTTTTTTACCCAGACTCGGCTGATTTTGGCAGCAATGCTTTCTATACAAATAATAAGATTACTCACAATAAAACAGATCTAAATTGTTTGGAAAACTGCCGACATTTTTCATTTTTCTTAAAACGTTACTGTAGTATCACTTTTAGCTATAAAACATCAATTTGCGAACGTAAAACTGAAAAACTGTATCTGATCTTTTGTCAGCAGTCTTATACCACTGGTATCCAGACATTTACGCAAAATTTGCTAATTCCAAAACAAAAAATAAAAATAGTTGTCAACACGGTCAATCTGTGAGAGTGCAGCTTTAAACGAAAAATAAGACAATGGGACTTTTCATTCTTGAAGTATAATTTAATGCTAATGATTTACATTTTGTTGTGTTTGAGTCAAGTATCATTTTGCATACATCTCATTTCATGTCATATGTGCGTATTAATTACTATTATATAGACAAAAACATGTTGTAATATCATATATTATTTTATTCGACATGAAATTATTTATAATCCATCCTGTTTCCAAATCATAGTGTCATAATATAGATGATTCGTAATGTCCATAATAAGGTTCGCAATGTCCATGGTCCAAAGTATCCATAATTGGTTTAAATAGAGCCAAGTTTCACTATGAGTACATGTTCTTACTGGACTAGTACGCTCGCCCTCTCTGGTTTGACATGTTTTTCACTATGAGTACATGTTCTTACTGGACTAGTACGCTCGCCCTCTCTGGTTTACATATTTTTTACATGGTTCATGCCGTTTGTTGTATAGCTCAAGCACACTAAAGTCATATGAGAACAAATGTATTTGATGCATCATATCGCTTTTATTTGATGTATCGCTGAATTACAATCTTGCTGCTACGATGTATCACAGAATAGAAGACGAATATTACAAGGAAGATATAGTGATACTGTTTCCCTTGTGATTGATTTAATCTCCGTTATTTAATTGTTATTGTGTTTCTAGTGGTGGGCGAAGATTGAAACTATATATGCATCGTGTTTGTTTCGAAAGAGGTTTGAATATAAGTATACTGCGCATGGTTTGCTCGAACGGGACTCCTCGTAGGCGTGCATTTATTATGATTAAATTTTCAGATATAAGAGGAAAGGAACATTACTTTTTGTTGATTTAAGATGAACATCACATTAATCAGTATAATCTGTTTGTCTCTAAAATGATATTGTCACGTCCTTGTTTTCTGAATTATCCATCATGGTCATCGTGACATGCAATAAATGCACGCAAATTGCAGAATAACAGAATAATTGGTTGTTTCGAGTGTATGTTATTATTCTGTTTAGACGTTTTCAAATATTCACGTAGGTTGTTAAGACACAAATAAAGATACCTAAACCAAAGACATGAAACAACTCTAATCAAGATTACAAACAAATAAGCAAACAATCAAATAAACACGAAATGCATACGTCAATACACAAACTTCGCAATACACAGAATAAAATGATATTGTCAAAACAGAAATTTTGGAAGTTGCTCGTGTTCCAATTCATACAGCATGAACTTATAACAGTGACAATCAATCTTCAATTGACTCTATGACATACAAGATGGATACTTGTTTTAGGCTGTAGGTCGCAAATCGAAATCAGGTTTCGTCAGATCTACTTTTTGACATACCATAATAAAATATTTTATGCGCTTGGAATAAGGTGTTGTGCGGTTTAAAATAGAGCAAAGTAACAGACTAATTTTGTTAAATAGGTTGATAACATGGCAACGTTAAAGTGAAGTTGAAAGCAATACGAAGAATCTTTAATAAATCTTGATGAGGAACCGAGAGGAATATATAATAATAGACAATTACGCAGAAAATGGTAATGCGTTGCCTTACTTACCTACTATATATAAATAGTGAAAAAGTCCTAAGCCTATATCGGGTTTCATTTAATTCATTTTACAATATCAATGAACTTGCGAGATGATACCTAACACATATTATAAGTTTATCATTATCTGTTACGAAACTAGCTAACTGTACTAAAAATTCATCAATTAACATTGCCTATTCTTAAGTAATTACAGGAACTAATCGTTTACAGTTTGTGATGATATGGATGGAGAAGGACAGCGTTTACCTGATCAATTTTTATATTTACTTGCCATTATGTCACCATTCCGACAGAGGTAGTAAGTGAATATTAAATTTGGAAATAATAACTTAAAGAACTATCTTTAATAGTAATTGTATGTGCATCCCTTTGATCAAAATTAAAAACCTCAATTACGAAACAGCAGATAATCGGTCAAGATAATAATTTCATATCGAAAAAAGCGCCTGTGTTTTCAGAGTTTTTTTCATACCAAATTTGTTTACAATACGTTCTTCAATGATTTCCTCAAACATTTTATAAAACTAACCATAACATATGGAAATCGTAGTCTTATTTTTTTAAACGTTTTCTTAAGGCCACACTAAATTGATATTTCGTTCCGCGGAATTACCTCTCCTATTTTTTTGAAAATGTGAAAAAAATATTTTATTTTTTTTGTGCGCCCGCACCTCCATTTTGATCGCCAAGCAGATTTTTTTCAGGTAATAATTTATTAAAAGGCTAAAAATTATCAAGTATAACTTTTCTACGCTAGTTTTCGTGTTATTGTAAAGGGAAGTTACCGATGCATAGTGTTTTTATACTGTATATCGATCGGTTTAGCAGTTTCAAGTTTTAATAAATTCAATCAAAATGGCGGCTTCCGGTATAAACAATATGGCTCGAAGTTTGGAAATTAAATCTTATTTTTTACAATAAATATGTTTTGAGCATGCTTGAAGTCATTGTTGATCGTCTCATGCACTAAATGATCATTATTTAAAGCAATCATTATGCAATAAAGCATGTGTATCTGAGACTTGTAGCGATTATATTGCGTAATTAGTGACTCGTTTTGAATGGAAATCGGAATGATCAACTTAGTACTTTTTTATTCAAGTCATAATACAAGGGATCAAAATTTTACCTCGTTACGACGATGCTGAAGATGACAGGTCAACTTAATTGGAACATGAGTCATTGTTTGGTCCAAATTGATGTATCAAGCTCATTTTTGATCAAATTCTGACAAAACAACAGTTTTGAACAAATATCTTTTCACAAATAGCGATATAAACACTGGTCTGGATATACCTCAACATAAGTAAGCCTAAGTTTATCACCTTATATTTTGTTTGTATTTGCAGCATAATCCGGGATTGTAATGCACTTGACAATTGTAACCACTGCCCCGCCCATCCCTCGCCCTTGTTCCAGGGACAGCAGAGGCAATGGGCTGTGTTTTTACCTTTCAGATGGCCCCGCAGTGCCTAGTGAATGTGGTTTTGTCTTCATATTGAAAATAGTCGGGAATGGGCCTCACATAGGTATTCGGGGTTGCGGGGCCATTTGGCAGGGATTTTACCAGCAGTGTGTCCATGCAGGTCGGGTGTTTTACCCGGGTTTTGAGAGACCGGAAGTCAAAGTCCCCGCTATTCCGGACTTGGGGGGGGGGGCATATACAATTGGCTGGTGCATTAAAACATCTAAATAACCAAAAAAAGTACTCTGAAAAATACCCTTGTTCTTTTTGTTTTAATAAGCACATGTCATTGCATTTCCTGTGATCATAAAAACAAAATTTAGTCTATGTTATATGGAGTCTGATGTTTGATGTTGCCTGTGTAAGTGATTATTTTTTACAAATCCAAAATCAATCTTAAGTTTTGTATAAATACAGTTGCATATGATGTTAAACTGATTCAAGTAGATTTATATAAGTCGTTTCAAACTTTTTACTAAAAGCAGGGTTATTTATTATTATGAATGATCGTCATATTAAAGTACGTTTTAATTATATAAGAAATTAGATTTATCCATATGTTTGTACTAAACACGAATGGATAAATAGTATGTATTCCGACATTTTCGCAATGTCCATTAGAGGTTCAGTTCAAGATGGCATTTAAATGGGTTTAAGCGATTATTTTGAACAATCTTTCTTATTTATATTGAATATAAGGAAAAATATATTTTTCACTCTTCGCTCGCTTCGGTTTTTATGAAAACTGACAAAAAAAAATATTATTTTTTTTCGCTCGCTCACTCCAATTTTTTTTGGCAATAATTCGAGGAACTAAACATTAATTTGGTGTGGCCTAAAGCTGAACCATGTTAATGTGCTCAAACGACAAAGTACACAATACTCTCAACGAACAAAACAATGATAGAACATAAATGCAGATTTTTATTCAATTGTTCATATATTATTCAAAGTTCTAAATGTGTAAAACGAATTTCTCAGACAATTCACTCAACGAAACAACAATAACAGTTAAAAAGAATACCCCACCCATCTGATCACGTCAAATGTCAACGAAGAATCGTGGTCGCCAAAATAAAGCTTTGCTTTGTCAGACGCTAACATGCAATTGACATCAGACTGTTGATCAATAAGTGACTGAACTCCACGTATTTGTTCAATATTTAAAGCTGCACTTTCACAATTTGACATTTTAGATTTTTTCTTGTTTTAATAGTCATAGAATCAGCTAATTTTGACATAAGTGCCTAGATCTAATTTTTTTCCAAAAGCGTTAGTAAAAGTTTTAGCCATAAAACATCATTTTTCAGACGTAAATATGAAAACTGCGGTCTGCTATTTTGTCAGCAATCTCATATCATTGATTTCCAGACAATAAAAATGGACTCAAAAAAAGTTGTCAAAACAATCAATATTTTGTGTGGGTGCAGCTTTAAATCTAGACACGTTCTGTTAGTTGACCTGCAAGGGAAGCCTCACTGAAAATATGGCCCACGTTTATTCATCTGCCGTTGCAATTATTTGTGTTTGTGTGAAGGGAATAAAAGCTTGAATTATCGAACTAATACATAAATGAATTACTCTTTAATATTTTGGAAACAATGATAAATCAATAAAATTGTTGGAACTATTTTGTCATGTCAGATGCTTGTCAGTTGCTCTTCCGGACTGATAGGGTTTTAGAGGGATTTGGATGGGAGGCTCCCCACGTGTTTAGCTTTTTTAGCAAAAATGAAATAAAATATGATTGGATCTCCGACACAAAAACAGAAACTCTGTAGACTTTAATGTAAGATCACATTTTATTTCACTTTATTTTCCTATTCAAACACATTTCGTTATTACACCTTATGTAACCTAATTATTTTACTTCTCTAGGTGGGCGACGTGTACGGCTTCCGGATTACTAAGAGGTAAAGTATGCAGACAGGCAATCAGAACATTAGAAATAGTAGGAATTGCACCTGATTACCATATCTACATCGATCGAATGCATGTCAGTCCTAAGATCAAATTACATTTCAGTTGATGAGAACATTTAATATTTTCGGCTTAATCATAACCAAGCAAAATACGTATATCCTTTCGTACCTGTTAATGTTTCTTGTAGATGGCTAAATTCAACGAAGAATTAAAAGACATTGCATTTGATTACAAAAGTGCTGGTTTGCGAGGCACGATGTTTAAGTGAACTTGTATGTGAAGCTTTGACTGTATGTACAGTTGAAGTAGAGTTTGGTAGTCGTTTGCGAAATTTCATTTAAACTTGTACTTGTATGCTTGCTGTGTGACGTAATACGTTATATTTAAGATATAATTAAGATTTAATTAAATGGATATGTGTCTACATACTGTATGTTTAGTAATGTAGGGCATATTTGATTGTCATTTGAATATGAAAGTGGTTGACAGCCGACCTGGTACAAATGTACAAAATGGTCATGTTAATTACAAAAACGTGTATTCCTTGGGTTGTAAAGCTGTCAAATTTATACAAAATATTAGTATAAGAAAGATGATTTTGGATGTAAAAAGAGAGGGGTTAGGCAAGGCAAGGAAAGCGGCCTTGTGTCCTTAATGGACGGCAGTTAGGATGCGGGATTACCTTAAATGTCATGCTATATTTAGAACTTATTATTATACTTAGAAAGAACGTGGAACAATAAAGAACTGACATTCGAACGGTTGTTGTTTAATAACTTAAAGACTTCCAACAGTTTAAGTGAACACTTAGAGAGTTCTGTGGCTGTTACGTCACACGAGTGTTTTGGTTGCCGTGACGCAGCATAAAGGCCAATGCTGATGAACTTGGGAACGCGAACGCGGAGTACTGACGACTATTGGATCACATTTGAAATGAAGAAGAAAAAGGTACATGATGACAACTGCGGTTCGAGTGACTATGGACATTGCAGCGCGACCAGGCCACGGGACAAAAGTTAGTGACGTTTTATTACTTTGTATTTCTTGCCTAGATATGACATGTGTTGCTATTATTTTGGGATATTTAACGGGGCAAAATTTCAAAGTTTTGGATAATAAATGCAATCAGAGCAAAGCTGTTCTTTTGAAAGGTACCCTTAGCAATCTAATTTCTGACTAAACAACGTTTCACAATATTAAGTACGATAAAAACATTGGATTTGAATAAGATTAAACTAAAGAATGAGTATTTAAGGTAACAAAGTTAAAAATATTGAGAAATTCAACAACAACAAAAAGAGTAAAACAGGTGTAAAAAAAACGTTGTTAAATGCAAATGAAGAGCTTGTCATGTATTGAAGTATATCATTTAAAAACGTTATTGAATAACTAATATGAAAAAGAAAACTTAGTCATTGAAGGACATTAATTGAATAATTAACATGGAAAGAAATGTAAATAAAAGAAGTCTGAGTAAACTAACTTAGCAGGTCTAACATTAATAAAAGTTGCATAAATACAAAAAAAATAATGACTTATACTCAGGGTTTAGTGCAAACACTGAAGATAATACAAAATGTGATGTTTTTATGTCGAAGAAGGAGAAAAATGGCAGGGTTTATTACTTCAGTTGTCATGTAACTGTAAGTAATTGTCAATAACATCAGATAGGTAAAAGAATTCAATGTTACCTGTAATTAACTTGACATTAATGATATGAAATCATTAAAATTAAGTAAGGTTATAGTCGTGTAAATAATTGTAGTATTTTGTCAATGTATCATTTTATATAATATTGAGTAAATTGGTGATGGTTTTAAAGTTGTAAAAATCATATAAATAAATCATTGTTTGGATCATAGTAAGGTCTGAGAGAGAAAGCGTGCAAAACGAAAAGTAATTTCTTAGATGTCATTATATAAAGTGTATCGCCTGAATACGGCAAGTAATTTTCAATTTCGAAATCACTAATTAAATTGTTTGTTAGGTTGTAAGTAATCTAAGTAAATTATTTAAGTAACTCACAGATTAGTTTGGTAAAACTAATGAATCAATTATAAAGTTGTAAGTTATCAGATGATAAGCATGACGGTAACATGTTAAGCTAGAGTTTAGCTTTCTTATAACTATGAAGATGTACAAAGTTGTACAAAGATAAACAAAGATAGTGGTCAAGAAAGACCAGGTTTCTTAAAAGTGATTGGGGATGATATGTTCAAGACATTGAATTTCAACAAAATTGTTGGACTCCTGTGAAGTCACTTGTAAAACTGATTATTAGGGTGTGAGTTATTTAATAAATTAATTGAATCACTTACGTATTAGTTTTCTTAAAATAATGGAATAATTATGAAATTAAAAGTTGTCAAATGATAAACATACCGAATCTTCAATCTGGGTCTAAATAACTGTGTTAGATATCTGCTGATAAGCAGGACAGAACGGAATTAATGCACATGTTGAATGAAAGGGTGTTTTAGTGTGGTAAAGGTAACATATAAGCTTTGTAAAATATTGCATAAAAAGAAAATGTGTTCTGAATATTAAGATCAAAACGCTGTTCATGAAAATAAAACGTTCATAGAAAACTTAGGACAAACATTCATTAAATCTAACATACAAAACACTCACACGCAGATACAGTAATTAATTATAAATGGGGCCACTTTCAAAATATTAGCCTGCTTGAAAATATTAAGTTCATGGTAATAGCAACACCTATGTCAATGAAAGGTTTTAGAAGTACAGGTAATATGTCACTTGATACGAACAGTCAATGTCAACATACTTCTTCAGCGGATAGCAGTCGTATAATGGCAGAACATTTCGAGTCGGTGGGGACATTCTACAATCAAACAACCCCTTGGCTATAAACTCTACAGCTACAACAACACGGCAGCAGCAACAACAACGACGATGATTCCTTGTCTTCAGAATGATAACATGAAAAGCAGCGCTACATAAAACATTGACTAAATACCAAATTTGACAACAGTACTGTCAGTGTTAATTACTGGTACTCAATCTGCAGTGTTATTCTCTAATTGTTAACTATGTTTATTAATTACCTGAGGGCTAATTACCAATTAGTCTATATTATGTCAGAAATTTTGACAAATATGGTGTCAGTTTACTGTCTATTGATTACGAAAAGAAAATCTTGCATTAAAAAGGGACGGTATCTACGTATCTATACAAGTTGATCATCATTGTTTGAGATTTAGGCACAGATTTTCTTTTGTGTATTTTTTATCAGAATTACTCTTCTTTTTTTAATTTACCTGTTTGGGGTTGAGAAACATATTTACTTACGATTTTATTTATCTATTCAATTATAACCATTGTTTGGGGGTTGAAGCAAAGATTTTCTTAAAAATCTTGATAAAAAATGGACGAATGTGACATAATACGTTATATTTAAGATACAATTAAGATTTAATTAAATGGATATGTGTCTACATACTGTATGTTTAGTAATGTAGGGCATATTTGATTGTCATTTGAATATGAAAGTGGTTGACAGCCGACCTGGTACAAATGTACAAAATGGTCATGTTAATTACAAAAACGTGTATTCCTTGGGTTGTAAAGCTGTCATATTTATACAAAAAATAGTATAAGAGAGATGATTTTGGATGTAAAAGGAGAGGTGTTAGGCAAGGCAAGGAAAGCGGCCTTGTGTCCTTAATGGACGGCAGTTAGGATGCGGGATTACCTTAAATGTCACGCTGTATTTAGAACTTATTATTATACTTAAAAAGAACGTGGAACAATAAAGAACTGACATTCGAACGGTTGTTGTTTAATAACTTAAAGACTTCCAACAGTTTAAGTGAACACTTAGAGAGTTCTGTGGCTGTTACGTCACAGCTGACACCCACATGAACTACTGTCCTTTGTTATCGAACATGACATTCTAAACTAGTACATTGTACACATACAATGATGAGTTAGAGCACAAAAAGCGTTTTCTTTCCCATCTATTTTTTCATTGAGATTTTGAGATGCCTAATCATGATAACGAAAAGTACGTGCTCCGTTGGTCAAATGGATCCTAAATCTGATTATTCTGAAACATATGATAGTTACGGATACAGTGTTTATGCACCATTTTCAATAAAAGTTTCAGTATAAAGCAACATTTGGTACAAAAAAATGTGGTCATTGCAGCATTGCTATATTATGATAGATGTCACAGTGTAATTGCAAGCATGTTTAGTTGTGGAATACGAATGAGTAAGAGATGCTTATGAGTAAGACTGTTTGTCATTATTCAGTAAAATTTACACCGAAATTGGCTGATGAAATAAACAGAGCATCTGAAAAGTTTATGGTCAGTTCGTGGTACATTTCATATTCAAAACAAGTGACAGTTTGTGTGCTCCTCCTCATAATGATTTCCATGGCAACAGGGCAATGGTCCATTTAGAACGTCTGAATGTTCTTCGGATAGTGGCTTGAAGGCATGTTACATCACAGCACATCAGAGCTGAGTAAATCAATACCATGGTGGCATTGACTTCCTGAACGCTTCAGTTTTCTGAAAGACCATGTACCACATACATAGTTACTAATATTCATTGCATGATAGAGGGGGGAACAGGCTTCAAAACTCATATAGTTCATCTGCAGGCTATATGCAACACATACTGAAAGTTTGGAAATGATATATTAAAGAATAAATGATTGAGACAAATATTAGCACCTGTGGTATTTTCATAAAAAGCAGAAACAGCCATTTCCCTCAAATGGTAAGCTGCAAACATTTGAAGAGCCATTATTTCTTTATGCATTGGAGTAATTTGACCAAGTTTTCCTTGTAGCTTTCAATGGTGTCTACAGAACAGCACCACAAAAATGACCTGCCTACTCTTATAAGTTTTTTTTCTAAGCAAAATAAGGTTTTTGCACTTCTTTTGCGCTTAGAGTTTTATATAAACAAGAGGCCCAAAAGGGCGTATGCTCTACTGGCTGAGTGGATCTGGCTGGTTTTCGAAAGGAACCAAGCTCTTATGGATATGTAGATACTGTACAAGTTTCATCGAGATACAATCAAAACTGAAGGCTGTATCGTGTTAACGAGCAATTGTTTACAGGATTTTTATACTATCAAGGCCCATAATCTAGGCAAGCATGGTCGTCTCTGGCTGGTTTTCAAAAGAAACCGAGCTCTAATGGATATGTAAATACTGTACAGGTTTCATTAAGATACAATCAAAACTGAAGGTTGTATCGTGTAAACATGAATTGTTTACAGACGCACTGACGCACATACTACGTACAAATTACCATCGCATAACAAAAATGAAACTGAAATGCTTCAACTTGTCAAACTTTTGCTTTTCTTATCCACTTATATACAAAGGTAACAGAACTGTTCAGTTTAACAAAAGAAATTTAGTGATAATGTGTTTATAGACAGTCTAAACAACACTATATGCCAAACTGTTTGCTTCAGGGACAAATGGCGCAACAAAAGAAATGGTAAAAAAACACCAAAACTGAAAGATTCATGACAACTGCTAGTGTTTTCATGTATGAGGTGGCTACATAATGTAGAAAATGCAGAGATAGCATTAATATGCCCATTTTTGATATTGTTTTTACTTTAAGTTTCTGTTTTGAAGGCTAGATTTGGCATTAAAATCAGAGTACAGCACTTCACCAATGTCTATAAGTTGCTTATTTACACCTGATTTGCTATAAATCTCACTCTTTTGATCATTTACACACAAACAAGTACTACAGAGATGACTTATATATTCATTCTTCTGAAATATTGGATTCAGAGCTGCATCTCCTGGATTCAGATTGCAGGACTACCGGTGGGAGGAAAAAGGCGCAGCTAACTGGAGCTTATTGGCACATCATGATCTGCAAACAAGACACAGAAGCAATGTTTTACAGTTATAAAACTATCTGCCAATACTGTTAAAGTTTGCAAGAAGCATGTAAACACTCATTTGAGGCATACACAACCTTTTATGTGGTCATAAATGTGATAAATATGCAGAAAAGCTCATGAATTGAAAGATTTTCAGGACAAATTTTATGAAATACATAGTCTTTTGGACATTTTGCTATCAGTTTTTAACAATTCAAAGGTTAATCTCATCTTATTGAGTACCCAGATGCATTTTGAAAGCATTAAAACCAGACATGCTTAGAATTTCTTCTTACTTGGAGACAGTATTCCTTTCTCTGAAATCCTTGCTGAATGCCGGTAAGGAAAACCACATGAGACCGCATTTTTACCAGCACTAATTCTTGTCCTTGAAAATTCCCCTGTGGCTACAGCAACCAGGCTGGCTATTGAAATAAACAATACATTAGGGTTTTAAGACATTTATAATTTATTAAGGTTGTTTTTTAATGCATGAAGGGAAAAGGCTCTAATCTTTATGAAAGTGGCTCAGTTTTTATTTCTTGGAACAAACACTATCAATGGGCTTATATGACCCAAACTTACTCACTTTATACTTCAGTTTGGAAACAAGTTTCCATTATATGATCTTGAAGTACTAACAAATTACAGCATGTCGGCATGTTGGCATACACAAAGTACAGCTCGGCCGTGTGGAAAGCTCGGCGGGCGGGCTGTCTGGCTGGTTCTTTACAGTTCCTCCCGGGTCTGTTTAAAATAATAAGAAAGGAAAATAAATAAATCAACAACATCCAAACATACAATCATTGACGCCCTTATAGCCCACACAACATACTCAATTAACACATCTCTGGCATACCAGTTTAAATTGATGGATTCAAGTTTTAAGTGTTCCACCACGACCAAAAGCTGCTCATGACAGGTGCGATGAAGCCAACACTTGAAGATGAACCCAATATCACATTTCAGTTATAACACTACTGATGTAACCTAAATCTGGCATTTTTCTCGGGCTTTATTTTATATAAACACGTCTTTATTACATATTGTAAACATATTTGAGAACGAAACCGTACGAAACTGCGGACGAACACAAACTTTGTTAAAAAACATGTTTTTTTTAAACAAATATTTAAAGAACAGACATAAAATGTATTCATTCTTAATGTTTACACCTATTTACACAAGGTGTACTTGCATTTTGAAGCTGTCAACAACTGCTTCATGCATTAATCATCAAACATCTGACTAAGTGAAAACTGTAGTTTCACTTCGCGGCAGCCATTTTGGATGTTTGTTTACATTTTGGCGAAGTCTATTAATGGTATAAGAACGTTCATAGTCCAGTTGTTTTCGTATCAAAAGTGATAAAAACTATGAGAGACCCCTACTTTAATATAAACCAAATAATCCTTTGTACTTGCCTTAAAACATGAAAAAAACGTTTAATCAAAGTTTCACTGCATCCCAGAATATTTCATCATCTAATTAACTATAAATAGCCACATGGTTCTTGGCATCGCTACTTATTACATTCATGTTATGTAACTACGTAGTACTGTAGGTTACCTAAGGTCACGAAGCTGTGTGAGCCACGAACGGCACGAATGCATAAATTAGCGAAAAGCATAATATACGTCATCAAGATTAGCTAGATGAACTACACAAATTCACATCGTAATCTAAACAAATTAAATAATAGAATAAACACGCAGGTTCATGATTTTTGCCTCTCAATTAATGTAGGTCACGCACATAAACAACGCAGGTAAAACACAGATATTTGCACAAAGAACAATATGTATACAGTGCAAATAATGAAGCAATTTCAATAACTGTCATGCCACACACACGTAGAGCCGTTCATGTGTAAAAATCTGATTATAAAATACTTACAATACACATTTAATCCAGCTGAAGTCCATTAGACACTCTTAGGCAGGGCGCTTACAAAATGGCGACGATCGAAAAGTGAAATGATCATGCTGAATATAGGCGGAGTAATCTGTATAATATACTTTATCGATATACGGTTTCCAAAAAGCATTCACTTCGTTTGTTTGTTTATTGATCAGCGAAATAGTGCTTACATATCATTTCATTTTTAAGGAAATTTTAGAATTGTTTGGAATCGATCAATCAATTATGGTGACTACTTCTTATACCGACTCACACCTGTAACAATACATTCAGTTTTTCGCCGTTTTCGAGCGGTTGCGTATAAATATGTTGTCTTCATTTTGTGATTTTTTCAGCTGCATTTTCAGGGATATGCAAAATGTACGAGTTCAAGTGTACACTACTATACATCAATTCAGATTTGTTGAAGTTTAAAGATGTCATGTGTATTCAAGCATTCAATGAGCGCATTATTTCGACCGAATCACCGTGTAATCATTTGTAGTAACGATCTGATGTGCCTACTATGAACGTGGCCCTGAATGGCCCCCGTTCAAAAATGAATATGAGTTGTGGTAAAACAGAAATGTTATATATTTTGTAGATATCGCATGCCGTAATGTTAACATCAACCTCACTGTAATGACGTCATTAATTTTATGACCAAGATGATACTTTAAATGTCTTTACTATTGATGACTTGAAACTATTCTTATTGCTTTTTGCTGATGACACTGTGCTTTTCTCATATTCTAAAGAAGGTCTACAAACATTGGTGAATAAATTATATAACTATTGTAAAAAGTGGGGAATATATGTAAATACTAATTAAACATATGTAATGGTTTGTATAAAGGGTAATAGGGTAGAAAATATTGATATAATGCATGATATGTTATATGACATATGATATGTTATTTACGAATGTTAACAAATTCGTCTACCTAGATTTAACAATATTTTTCAAAGGTAAAGTTTTCCAAACTCAAAAAGGTTTATCTAAACAAGGTTAAAAAGCTTTATATTCTCTAAATTCACTTTTTGATATTGTAACATTGAACATATCAGAAAAACTTAAACTGTTTGATGCAATGGTGTTACCTATTTTGAATTATGGATCCGAAGTATGGGGATTTCATAAAGCACCAGATGTAGAAAGAGTACATATAGTGGTCGCCGAAATGACGCTTCGCCTTGTCAGAAAAATTAGAACAGATCTCAATTATTTGATAAAATGCCGGAAATTACATTTTTCGAAAAGCGTAAGTAACGCTTTTAGCCAAAAAACCCCATCAATTTTCACAAGTAAATATGAAACTGCGATCAGCTCTTTTGTCAGCAATCTCTTATCACTGTTTTGCAGACAAAAAATAGACTCAAAAGAAGAGAGAGAAAAGTTGTCAAAACAATCAATCAGTGAGGGTGCAGCTTTAAATCTAGACACGTTCTGTTAATTGACCTGCATGGGAAGCCTCACTGAAAATATGATTGCTCCAATAGTCCCATGGCGACTTACGTTTATTCATCTGCCGTTGCAATTATTTGTGTTTGTGTGAAGGGAAAAGAATGGACTGATAGGGTCTTAGAGGGGTTTGGTTGGAAGATTTCCCACGTGTATTGCATTTTAGCCAAAAATGAAATAAAATATAAGTGAATCTCCCACACACAAAAAACAGAAACTCAATGTAAGATCACATTTTATTTCACTGTTTTTTATTGTTTAAATAAATTTTGTAATTATACCTTATGTTACTATTTTTCTTCTCTAGTTGAACGACGTGTACGACATCCGGATTACTAAAAGGTAGCGTATACAGACAGGCAATCAGAACATTAGGAAAAGTAGGAATTACACATTTTAAAGCTCTGTCTTTAGCAAGCAAAACTCATGCATCATTTCGTACCTGTTTATGGGTGTTTTGGGGCTGGACAAATTCAATTAAGTATTTAAAAAAATGCATTTAATTACAAAATGCTACTTTCGAGGTACGACGCGTAAGTGAACATGTACATGAAGCTAGTTTTGATTAAATTCCCAGTTTCATTAATTGTTGACAATTTTGAAACATGCACTTACAAATAAAAGCCCATCAGACCAGAGATGTGTACACCATTGAGTTTACTTTGTATGAACTAATCCATGTATATTGTTATCAAAATGTGTTATAATTTCATATAGTTGCAAACAAATTATATGAATATTGACTTTTGGTTTGTGGCTTGTGGTTTGGCGATGATTTAACCATTAATAAAACAAACGTTTGCTAACAAATGGCACGTACGTTTCGGATCATTATTTGCTTGCTGACATTCACATACAACAATTCCATTTGCTATCGTTAATGACATTCCAAACGTGTACGATGTACACATACCTTGATGACGCAACGCACAAAAGTATTGTGCTCTTTCTTAATTAAGAAATAATTCTTAATTACATTTTTTCTAACCAGTTAGTAAATTGGTAATACTTCTATTCATTTCTTGCCAAGTCAAGTGTTTGAGTGCTGGGGAATATGATCTTCCACACCCCATGTGAGTGGCGCGCAACAACGCGCCAATTGTAAATACTTTAAATTATACGAAAGGTAGTGTAATTTTTCATGTATTTAAAAGCAAAATCGAAAACATAACGTTACAAAATTATTCAAACTCTGGAAAATGCAATATCCTTTAATTCTATTTGACGCCAATTGTGAGTTCAAATGATTGCACGTCACAGGTTACAAAGGTTCTGAGTAGGCATGGCCTTCCCCATCATTTTTATTGATATTACGAGCATACTTTAGTTATACTCTGGCAATAGACGATGGATTATAATGGAAATTAAATGCTCTGTTCGCTTGATGGAACTAAAATCTGATTATTCTTATAATAAATGATGGTTTCGGATTTATAACGTGCAATACAAACATAGTTGTAATTAAATTTACAGTTTCATTACATATTGAGGACATAGCAAATAGAAACATGCACATACAAATAAGATCCCGGAAGATCTGTACATCATTGAAATTACTTTCTTGCATACCGGACGTGTGATTCCGGTCAGGTGACCAGTGCTGGAAAAACCCATCTTACATACCCCATGTAAGATGAGTCACGCGCAACAACGCGCCACTTCTTATTTCATTTATTGGATGGTTAATGAAAAATATATTATGCCATTTCAATAAAGCGCAATCACATATATATGTTTGCAAGACTTTTAATTAAAATTGAAAATAAATTATCGTTAAAAAACGCTATTTTAAGTTGTTCAAAATTTCTGCGCTCTATAACGTCAGTAAACAACGTCGCACGCGCTTTTTGGTGTAATTGTACAAAAGTTCGTTTTCAACGTCATTTTTTCCACAAATTGATAAATTTAGATATGCAATAAAAAATATCAATCATGTTTTTTCCGGTCAGGATCGAAAAATCCGACCCTCGGGCACGCTGCGTGGCCGGTAACTCCGAGGGTCGGATTTTTCCATCCGTACCGGAAACACATGATAGATACTTATATTGTATGAATTAATCCATGCATGCCGACTGATAAACTATGTTGAATGCATTCATTGTATTTGCTTATGGATATTGGTTTTGAAATGATTTGCATTCGCGATGAGTGTAAAGTTTAGGTCTATTTGACGTGAAATGTGATTTTATTTTTATTGTGCGTTATGGGGTCTGTAAACGAAGACGCGAGGTTTCGTGAAATGTACACACTGTGTTATATCGTCAACATTCATAATATTTGAAATTTGAAGTCAGGCAAGAAATGTTATCAATTATTCATGTTATTTGAGAGTAGCAGGTGTGCAAGAAAAATCCTACGCGAGGGTACGCGCGGAACCTGGTAACAAGGCTGACATTTTTATTTGAAACAATAAAATCATTCAAATGCAGTTTGACTATATGGACTCCAACATATTTGTTAGTTTAATTGAATTGTTTTAGCAACAGTTTAGACTTCGAATAACTTATTCCTTTCACTTACTTCCATTGTATGTTTCTTGGTGACTTTAATTTAGAAAAATGTTCATGTAATGCTTGACTTGGCAGTAGTATACACAATAGTTTGATCATCGAAGTTTTTGGTATTACAATGTTTGAAAATTGATGATCATACACTTCAGATTTTAAATCAGTTGATAAGTATACAGATTTTAAGAAGGAGTGGCCTTCTCAATGAATTTCTTTCGAGATTACGATCAAACTTAAGTCATATGTAGGAAATAGACATGCATAAACATGATAATGGAAATAACGTGCTCCGTTGGCTTAATGGAACCTAAATTTGATTATTCTGAAAATATATGATGGTTTCGGATTCATAACGTGCAGTACAAACATAGTTTTGATTAAATTCACAGCTCATTACATGTTGAGGATATAACAAATTTGAAACATGCCTTTATAAATAAGAGCCCGGAAGATGTGTACACCATTGAGTTTACTTTGAAAGAATTCATTACATGTTGAGGATATAACAAATTTGAAACATGCCTTTATAAATAAGAGCCCGGAAGATGTGTACACCATTGAGTTTACTTTGAAGGAATTAATCTATGCATGTCGTCTGATAAAATATATTGACTGCCTTAGATGTATTTGCTTATGGATATTAGTTTTAAGATGATTTGCATTCGTGATGAGTGTATCAAGAAGTTAATGGGCAGTTGTTGATATCACCACTAGATATGACAAATGGCAATGTAGTATTGAAAAATGAATTTGTGTTAGGCAGAAATGTTGATATCAAAATGTGAAATAATATCGTAATTTGTAATCGTAATTATTTAAAATATTTTAAACAAACATTCTTACTGAATTCGCGTGTGGTTTGGTGATGATGTCAGTATTAATTAAACAAACGCCTGCTATCACTCTACATGCCCATTTCAAATCATTGTTTGCTTGCTGAAACTCTCATGAAACAATGTCCTTTGCTATTGTAATCGTGTACAATGTACGCATACCTTAAATGACGTAGAGCACAAAAAGAAGTCCACACCTATATGTACCCGAATAAGTAATTATTCACAATTTTCTACTATAAAAAACAACAAAGTATTGTGTTCTTTTCATTTTAAAAAATAATGTTGTTTACTTGTTTGTAACCTGGTTGTAATATGGTCAATACTTCTATAGATGTATGCCTACGGGAAAAGTATTTCCGGTCATGTGAACATTGCTTGAAAAAAATGATATTCCAAACCCCAAGTGAATACCGTGCAACGACGCGCTAATCATAGATATTTTGAAATATAATTGAAGGTATTTAAGTGTACACTCTCAAAACAGCAATATGAAATAAATAAGTATTTGATAGGAAAAAAGAACATAAAGGAATTATTCAATCAAACTCTGAAAAAAAGTTTCAGCCTGTTATGTGTCATGACGTCTGTAAACAAATACGCGCGTTTTGGTGAAATATACAAACACTGTGTTCCTACATCTTCATTCATAATATTTTAAATTTTAAGTCATGAAAGAAAAATTATCAATCATTCATGGTATTTGAAAGTCAAAGATATGCAAGAAAAGTATCCAGCATGTGTTTTCTGGTAAGGATTAGGAATTCTGAAACGAGGCTTACATTTTTATAAACAATATCATTAAAATGTCACATGTTTTTGTTTGTCGGATACTCTGAAGCATTCAGCACAAAACAGCATCATAATTCCATTGCTGTATGACTTTTTGCATTCGAATGCAATCTAACTTAACAGTTCATCGAAATGATAATATACTTTACTCATATCTACGTAATGAATTAGAATGTTTCCTATATTTTATTGGCCATCGACTACGTTCTTGGGCAAGCTGCACCCCTGCACCTAGAGGGTGATGTTTGAATATTGGCTCCTGTTTTACGATGCTGCACTGCATATGTAGTAAATCGGTTTAATAACAGGATATATGAGTTGAGTGTAAGGAATGCTTAAAAACGAACGTCAAACTATTTGTTAGTTGTATTGAATTATTTAAGCAACAGTAAATGCTTTGAATGACGAAAACCTTCCACGTCCTTCCAATGTTTTGATTAAAGTGCTTTTGATTTAGAAAAGAAATTGTTCATGCAATGCTCGACTTGACAATAGTAGACAAAACGTTTGATCATAGCCTTTTGGGGTTTAAAATGTTTGAAAATCGATTATCATGTATTGGAAATTTCAAATTAGTGGAAAAGTATATTTCCAAGTACGCTTACACAGATTCTGAGAAGGCGTTGTCTGCTCCATCTATTTTTTTCATTGAGATTTTGAGATGCCTAATCATGATAATTGAAATTACGTGCTCCGTTGGTCAAATGGAATCTAAATCTGATTATTCTGAAAAATATGATAGTTTCGAATTTTTAAGGTACACTACAAAGATAGTTTTGATTAAATTCACAGTTTCATTACATGGTGAGGACATAAAAAATTTGAAACATGCACATACAAACAAGAGCCCGGAAAATGACTACACCACTTTGTATGAATTAATCAATTCATGCCGACTGGTAAACTATGTTGAGTGCATTAGTTGTATTTGCTTATGGATATTGGTAATGAAATGATTAGCATCCACGATGTGTATCAAGAAGCTAATGGACAAGTGCTGTTATTACAACGTGCTATGACCAATGGCCATGAAGTATTGAAAAACGAATTTGAATTGTGGTAAGACAGAAATGTTTTATCAAAATGTATTATAATTTCGTATATTTGCAAATATTGTATATGCAAAATGAAAACTCAATTGGCTTGTGGTTTGGCGATGATTTAACAGTTAATGAAACAAACGTTTGCTATCAAATTACAAGCACGTTTCGAATCATTGTATTCTTGCTGACATTCACGTACAGCATTTTCATTTGCTATCGTTAATGACATTATAAACGTGTACGATGTACACATACTTTGATGACGTAACGCAGAAAAAGAAGTCCATACATATATGTACCCGTACTAGTAGTTATTCGCAATTTTTCTACTATCAAAACAACAAAGTCTTGTGCTATTTCCATATTAAGAAATAATTCTATATTCCTGTTTTCTAACCAGGTAGTAAATTGGTAATACTTCTATTCATTTCTTGCCTACCGGTCAAGTTTTTGAGTGCTGGAAAATATGATCTTCCACACCCCATGTGAATGGCGCGCAACAACGCCAATTGTAAATACTTAAATTCTACGAAAGGTAATTAAATTTGTCATGTCCTAAAATTCAAAATCGAAAAAATAACGTTACAAAATTATTCAAACTCTGGAAAATGTTCTTTAGTTCTATTTGACGTCAATTGTGAGTTCAAATGATTGCGCAGTCATAGGTAACATAGGTTCTGAGTGGGCGTGGTCTTCCCCATCATTTTTATTGATATTACGAGCATACTTTAGTTATACGCTGGCAATAGACAATGGATTATAGTGGAAATTAAATGCTCTGCTGGCTTAATGGAACTAAAATCTGATTATTCTGATAATAAATGATGGTTTCGGATTTATAACGTGCAATACAAACATAGTTCTGCTTTAATTCACAGTTCCATTTCTTGTTGAGGAAATAACAATTTTGAAACATGCACTTACACATAAGATCCCGGAAGATGTGTACACCATTGAGTTTACTTTGTAGGATTTAATCCATGCATGCCGACTGATAAACTATTTTTAATGCATTAATTGTATTTGCTTATGGATATTGGTTTTGAAACAATTTGCATTCGCGATGAGTGTATCAAGAAGCTAATGGACAAGTGTTGATATCACTTCTTTATCAGTTGGAACACCTCGACCATTTTTGTCGTTTTATGTACGGTTTACGATGTCAGATGTCTTTACTTTTAACTTCGCTGCAAGTAAATTGCGTAGTAATTTGTATTTAGGCGTTAAGGTTTAGGATTATACTTTTCAGAATCTTAATCATTTATGCAACGATACACTTCATTGGGAATCAATTTGAACTTAGCCATACAAATAACAAGTTACAACGCTTCAATTAATTGATAATATTGTTATCAATTTTACGAACTACTTGTACGTTTGCACTCGATTAAAATTGACCGAGGTTTTCCAATCGACCACTTAATATGACCAATGGTCATATAGTATTGGAAATTAAAATTTGGGTTGTGATAAGACAGAAATGTTGATATGAAAATGTAATATAATTTCGTAGATTAGCAAATATTTTAAACGAAAATGATAAAAATTTATCTGAATTCGCTTTTGATATGGCTGTGATTTAAATATTACTTTACACGCCCGTTTCGAACCAATGCTAAAAACTTTCCAGTGAAAATGGGTTTATGTTTTCTTTGATGTTCGCATTTAAAACTTCCTCGAAGCAGCTATTTTCGCGGATACGTAAATAGACACACATTAACTGTAGCACTTCTAGTTTATGGGACTCGCTCATGTTTTGGTACCAATTTTTTTCCGGTAATGCATCTGAAAACACTTACATTATAACTATTTTACTCTTTGATACCGGAATTGCCGACACATTAAAGTACATTTAAAGTATATAACATATTCTGCTTTAAGTGCGGTGCAATCATACGCCGGTCAGGTCAAGGAAAAGGTATAATCTTATAGCAAAATCTCACGCCCATAAGGACTCATAACACAATCAAACGGATACAATAATCTTTAACCATTTCGTTGAATAGCGTTACTAACGCTTTTCGAAATCGTGGACTTCAAAGACAATATCTGAGAATATATCAACATTTGTTGAGGTGTTTCAGCCGTCAGTATCTTTGTTTTAACACTCCTAATGATTTGCCACACTTTATTTCGCCATACAAAAAACAGCATTTATTACAAAAACATGAGCGAGTCCCTTTAACGGACCACGGTAACCAGCATGGCGTGTCAGCGTATGGATACATATATCTGAAAAAATAATCACCATTTTATATGATGCTTGTTTTATTCTTGCTGAAAATTTGATACACCTTAAGAGGAAAACGATTCAATATATAAAACAAATTTTAGTTGTCATGTCTCTTTACTCGTAGATCAAATGGTTTGTACAAACTATGACAGTATCCGTTTTGAAATCGATTTATACACTTCGATTTATCTATTTTGACACTTCGATGGTATCATTCTTCACACACAGTTTTTTAACCATATCTGAAAACCTGTCGTCCATTACTTGATGACATCACTTCCGCATCCCCACCAACGTTCCCAGATCCCCCACGAAAATTTCCAAGCGGCTGCCAGAAAATCTTCCTCTTTTCCATTCGTGGTTCAAATCCGGCTGAAAACCGTTTTGATGGCACACTGTAAGGCAATGAATAGCTTCGATATACTTCATCATAAAGGTCTCGATCATTCTGTTGATTTTTGTTCAAATAACCTGTTATGAGTTTGCTTAGTATGTTGTATTGCCCGTTACCGTTGGAGTATGTATCGTATTTTGGAAGATAATAGTCTGCGTCATCAATGACGTCATCTCCTTTGCGTAGATACGTTGAAAATGCCCCGATACACACCAGCTGCGAGAGTATCAAAGGAATTAATGTTGACAAAATGTACGGATGCATGATTCTTCGTTTCCTTTACACTTGATTTCCCAAGCGAATGGCCAGTGTTTTCTCTAGGCTCCTGTTGTTAATTGTCTGGAAAATACAACCACAATCTAGTTGAATACATGTGAATCCGATCATTCACTAATGCCATGTCATAAAACATTTCTTTATAATGATAAATGTATTAATGTTAACAATGTTCAGAAAACATTTTATTACTTTCAGGTATATTTCTGGAACACGTTTCTAGGAAATGTGAGTGAAATCTTAGTTCCACGGACAATTAGTTTTAGTTATTAAATTCGGTAACCGGGTAACAATGACGTCATAAACATTATGATGTGTATTGTTTTACCAGAGAACAGATAGTTTATCATTAATTTTGACACATAACAATGTTAATTGCTGCTGACAATGGCTGCCCTTTATGTATTTATAAGTTCATTAATAATACAGAAACTCCGTTTATAATAATCTATTCCAAAATGGTTGTTGCTGGTGGTGGTGTCGTTGGATAAAATGTCGTTGTTGTAGCTATTAGTGTTGCTGTTATTGTTATTATTATTATTGTTGTTGTTGTTGTTGTTGTTGTTGTTGTTGTTGTTGTTGTTGTTGTTGTTCATTTAAGGATCTCAGTCCTAACATAGAAAATGGTAAATCTGAAATCACTGTGCACCACAGATGTCAACAACGTTTTTTCATATTCTCAATAAATCAATATCAATATATCTTTATAGCCATTTTTTGGTTGAAAATATGACACTTCAACTTACGGAAAGTATCTTATCAACAAACACACAACAACATACCGCAATATCAAGAATGTTCGTGCCAACTATTGATTGAAAGCCAAATATAAAGTTATACTATTTACTTTCAAAATTAAAGAGACCCTGTAGCAAATATAGAAATTAACTTTACAAAAAATATTATCACAGAAATATCGATCACATCATTGGAACGTTGACATGATGGCCCCAATACGGGTCCCATGGGCATATGATTGTGTTGACCGCAGACCTATTGTGAAATGGCAATAGTACAATGCAAATTTCAGGGAGATAAACCAAGTAGACAGAACTATGGTGCAATCTAATATAATGACACAATTATCAAATCCCTTAAAACAAACAAACAAACAAATCACACAAGACAAGGTTACATAAATACCTGATATATGATACCTGATATATGAACTTTGTCTATCAAATATTGTTGGAAATATGATATTTTTTCTGTTTCTGTTTATCAAAATAAGTTTGGATTTTAACAATTAAACGAACTCATGCCTAAAATGGGAATCCAGTGTCAGTTCTGAGAGGCCTAATATTGGCAACCAGACACCACTGATTACCAGTCGGTTTGATTTCGAAGTCTGCTTTTTGGTGTGAATTTTTGTTTTTATGTTCTATGTCTTTGGCGTTTGCCCAGTGCCATTTAACCGGGTTTATGTTTAAACTTTTTGCTACTGAGCTTGTTTCTGTAGCTTTTCGCATAAATATTGTATCTTTCTATCGTTTACACTTAACTTAGGGTTTATGTTTTAACGCTTACTTTTTTATACACTTTATTCAGGGTACTTGTTTATGGTGTTTGCTTTCGTATACACTTTACTTTGAGTACTTGTTTTTGGCCTTTACTTTCGTTTACGTCTTTACTTCGTGTATTGTGTTTGACGCTTAATTTTGTTTATATACTTTGATCAGGGTACTTAATTTTGGCGCTTACTTTCGTATGTTTACTTATATTAAATACTTAGGGTACTTAATTTTGGCGCTTATTTTCGTATAAACTTTATTTCAGGTTCTTCGCTTCGTCTCATTGCTTTATTGTATAACTTTACTTTGTTTAAGGGCACTAACCTTTGTTTAGTTTGCTATGTGGTCAATTCATTTGGTATATTTAAGTACACCTCATTTTGAATTAAAACAGACTCCTCTGATACCCACAACTCTAACACATGAAGCAGAATTCGGCGCTTGCATGAACTTTTAATACTGTTTCTTTTTTTGTGTGTTTTGTTGAGAAGATTTAAGAAATGAAATCATCAATGATTGATATTTGAGATAAATAACGTTTTATTGACTGATAACATTTTCCTATTTCCTCTGAAATTAGACAGAAGCAATAAATTTGCCGTAGTCTTCAAACAACGTCATTTTCGTTTATTCCATTGCTACCAAAATACAAAAACCCATTTTCTTATCTTAAGGCCACACCAAATTGATATTTCGTTCCGCGGATTTACCGCTCCTATTTTTTTGAAAATGTAAAAAAAAAAAAAAAATTGTGCGCCCGCACCTCCGTTTTGATCGCCAAGTAGAATTTTTTTTCAGGTAATAATTTATTTAATGGCTGAAAATAATAAAGTATATTTTCTACGCTAGTTTTCTTGTTTTTGTAGAGGGAAGTTACCGATGCGTAGTGTTTTTATACTGTATATCGATCGGTTTAGCATGGGTTTCAATAAATTCAATCAAAATGGCGGCTTCCGGTATAAACAATGTGGCTCGAAGTTTGGAAATTTAATCATTTTTTTTACAAAAAATATGTTTTAAGCGTGCTTATAGTCATTGTTGATCGTCTCATGCACTAAAGGATCATTATTTAAAGCAATCATTATGCAATAAAGCATGTGTATCTAAGACTGGTAGCGATTATATTGCGTAATTAGTGACTCGCTTTGAATGGAAATCGGACAGGTCAACTTAACTGGAACATGAGTCATTGTTTGGTCCAAATTGATGTATCAAGCTCATTTTTGATCAAATTCTGACAAAACAACAGTTATGAACAAATATCTTTTCACAAAAAGCGATATAAACACTGGTCTGGATATACCTCAACATAAGTAAGCGGCTAAGTTTATCACCTTATATTTTGTTTTTATTTGCAGCATAATCCGGGATTGTAGTATACTTGTCAATTGTAACCACTGCCCCGCCCACCCCTCGCCCTTGTTCCAGGGGTATACCGGGTACAGCAGAGGCAATGGGCTGTGTTTTTACCTTTCAGGTGGCCCCGCAGTGCCTAGTGAAAGTGGTTTTGTCTTCATATTGAAGATAGACAGGAGTGGGCCTCACATAGGTATTCGGGGTTGCGGGGCCATTTGGCAGGGATTTTACCAGCAGTGTGTCCCTGCAGTCGAGTATTTTACCCTGGTTTTGAGAGACTGGAAGTCAAAGTCCCCGCTATTCCGGACTTGGGGGGGGGGGGGGGGGGGGCATATACAATTGGAATTGGCTGGTGCATAAAAACATCTCAATAACCCAAAAAAGTACTCTGAAAAATACCCTTGTTCTTTTTGTTTTAATAAGCACATGTCATTGCATTTCCTGTGATCATAAAAACAAAATTTAGTCTATGTTATATAGTCTGATGTTTGATGATGCCTGTGTAAGTGATAATTTTTTACAAATCCCAAATTATGTCTAAATACAGTTGCATATGATGTTAAACTGATTCAGGCAGATTTATATAAGTCGTTTCAAACTTTTTACTAAAAGCAGGGTTATTTATTATTATGAATGATCGTCATATTAAAGTATGTTTTAATTATATCAGACATTAGATTTATCGATATAATGTTTGTACTAAACACGGATGAATAAATAGTACGTATTCCGACATTTTCCCAAGTCCATTAGAGGTTCAGTTCAAGATGGCATTAAAATGGGTTTAAGGGCAATTATTTTGAACAATCTTTCTTATTTATATTGAATATAAGGAAAAATATTTTTTTCGCTCTTCGCTCGCTTCGGTTTTTATGAAAACTGACAAACTTTTTTTAATTTTTTTTTTCGCTCGCTCGCTCCAATTTTTTTGGGCAAAATTCCGAGGAACTAAACATTAATTTGGTGTGGCCTAATACAAGGTTTGTACAAAAACAATTGGTCGTCCTTCAGATTAATACGATTGTATTCATTTTATCTCATTGTCCAGATTGCCAAATATTTTCAGACAAATAAAATCGTTCCTGTGTAATCTAATTTGCAATACATCAAAAAGGCAAAGCAAAAGCCTTAAATTGGAGTACCATCTTAGATAAATTGTTTTTGGACACAAGTGCTTTTCGCAAAGTGATTCATTATTTTTTTTCTAATATCAAGCAGTACGCTCAGAGCGGGTACGGTTAAAAGAAGAAGACTTGCATGGCTTTCAGACAAATAGAAACTCCAGAAATAATACCAATGAAGGTGAATGCTACCAAGTCTTAGATAAAGAAATAAGTTTCAATTATTTTATGCAGAGCGTTCTAAGTAAGAAGAGGACTACGTAAAAATTGGATATCGCTTAAGTATCTCCTCGCATTTTACATAGTTATAGCTTGTCTCTTTCAAGAAAACTAGTCGAGGTATCGTCATAGCCTATGTCTCGTTTTCGTCGTCGGCTTCGTCGTGAAAATGTTAGAAGCTATTGTTCAACAATATATTTTGTTATATAGCAAATGTGCCTGTTAATAAATTTCTACTTTCACTTTAATCCTACTTTCGTTTTTAAAAAATAGTTCAAAATTGGCGCATTGATATAACGATGTTTATCAAGAAGTTGTAACAAAGCTTCTCATTGGTTCAGTCAAATCTGGTCCATTCTGGTACATATATAACCACCAAGTCTTCCCTCCCGTTGAATGGGGGTCCCGTGCGACAGTGCTATACACTGGTGCACGTTAAGAGGCAGGGTAGCTCTAACCAGGGTCACATTCTGTGTGTGCACTATGCTCCAAAAACATAAAATGACTAACTTATCGGAGCACTCGCCGAATGAGCAAGGCCCGAGTGCGAGTATAAATAAGCTTACACACCACCGTCATGACCTTTTCCATAGCTTCAAACGAACAAAAGGTTAGTGTATACCACACTTTATCGATGAATCTTTACTCTGATTTGTTAGGAAAAAATGTTTTTCGTACATTACAAAAACCCATTCGCCCAACCCTTTAGAAAGCTTTGTTGTAGCCTAGATTTATTACAACGGTTTCTTCCGCTTGTAAGACTATATTTAAGAGAAGCACACACTTTGGCACCTGGATCCACCAGTTAAGATGTCGTGGCGTAGTGATCAACGTGAATTCAGTGACGACGTTGAACGGACCACAGAACATACTGGCATGGCTCTCGTAATTTGGAGTATTTTTATATGTTGAGCCGTTGGGCATATATCATAAGAACATGTTTTAGCCTAGTTAGGCATATTTATTGTTTTGGTCGTTGGGCCCAAATGTCTATACAGTTTAATTTGTTATCAGTTAAAGGAAAAACTATTTTGTGAATTTGAATTATATTCTCTAATTTAAAACAAAGCATAACTTTAGCGTGGTTTACCTCGCTTAGAACTCGTTTGCGTCTCTTTTATGAACTATTAATTGTTTTGATTAACGTAAAAAGTACGCATGTCATTACCGCCAAGTTGGCCGGCGGCTTAGAGGACTTATTGTTTGTATGTTACATGTATTGTGTTATTCAAAGAGCCATGCCATTAACTGGTAAACCTAAATTAAACATCTCGTATTAAAAAGATACAAGGGTTTTGTGTTTACTAATTGGCATTCATAGTCTGGGAGGAGTCATGATTGTTTTCCGATAATAAAGCGCTGACCATGGCTCAAAAACCGTTCAAGAATATCCTATATTTGGAGCTCATGTCGCATATCGATGACCTCGCTTCAAACTCAGAAGCTACATGATCCCTAGTTTACTGTAGCAAAGTATTTTATATTTTCTTGGTAGTTACAAAAAAACATGTTTTGAAGCTATAATTTGTGAAGGTTCGGCATTTCTGTTTTCCGGTGAGATGTCCAATTATTGTTCGACGTTTTGATCACATGACACAACATCACTTTCTTATTGGACTATTTATTTGGCCTTTTTCATTTAGATGCGGCAGCCTTTTTATTTTAATCATTTAAAAACCCGAAACCGCTTATGCATTTTGATGTGAGGCCATCGATATGTATATGTAGGCTGTCATATTTTTTTTAGTATAACCCATTTGCGTTATTATATTATTAATATTATACACATATGTAAAGAAACAAGCGTTTTGAAGTGTTTTGATCAAAAACTACTGCTTCAAGAAAGGTTTGGAAAATGGTTCTGGTTAAGGAAAATTAAAATATCTTTCTTGAATTAGAAATAAATTCAAGACCCTTACCAGTGCGTAATCTGTTAATGAACGTTCTTGATGGATGTATATATATATGAATTTTAAATGTCTTCGTTTAATAATTTTAGCAGTTATCGATACATAACATGGTCAATTGAAATTCAACTTCATTTTTAATTTTCCTCTTTGACAAATTGCAAGATTTATTTTGGGTAAGTCTTTTTGATTTTTACAGTTTTAACACGCACGATCTACCATAATTTTTTAAAGGACTATACACCAGATTGGCACCAAACAATTTTTTTTTCTGTATTGAATCTCATGACGATTAAAATGTTTTACTCTTTGATATCATATTTGTAAAAAATAATTACCAAAATGTAAAACAAAATCGAGTCGGAGACCGGGTTCGAACCGGTGTCGCCAAATATTAAGTCCTGTGGTGTATCCACTGTGCTACGAAGGTTTACCCTAATGGAATATTTAAGCTATATACCTAACTTGGTAATATCACGTGATAACATCGACTTGCCAATCACGCCTAAGAATGAATTCTACTAGGTATACATACCTAGTAATATTTTTGAATGGAAAAATACGAAAAAAACTGCGAAAAATTGTAAAATATGTGGTACTTCAGTTAGAAGGTTTCAATGCATTGTACACATCGATACCAAGTTTATGTCAGTTTTCGACATTTTTCTTCTTTTTTTTCGCTATTTCATCATACGGTGTATAGCCCCTTTAATTAATACATAATTCACAAATATGATAATTTTTACCACCCATCTATGGCAACCTACGATATTGTAACCAACACATACAGTTGTGAATTTTGGATGCCTGCTTTTAAGCCTTGAACGATTGCAAAAACAGTTCACTTCATGTCCGATTTAGGTTGATATATAAGGCAAACTGTGATAATTATATGTATAATGCATGTATTCGTCAGTTATAAAACATATGAGTTATCAGCAAGAAACTTCTAAGTATATGGCCTGCGGTCGAGTACGCCAGCTATATTTTCTATAAATTCGCGAAAGTCATTCGCCCACACAAAATGCGAAAACCAAAGTGGTATATGGTGTTTCCAGGAATAACAATTTACCATACAAGTATGGTACATGGATATGTCCGCAAACTAGCTTATTTCTGAATCGAAATCCTTAATACAGTAATTGTTTTAATCTTTTCTCAGACCCTCTTGTAATGACTCAATTAGTGAGTTCCAACATTGAACTTGTTAACAACCTGTTGATGGCGACTTGCGATAACTGGAATCAAAGCTCGAGTAATATGCTCTGCTATCTCATGCCTTATGTTTATTGAACAAATTAAAACACCAGCGTTTATTGCAATTTATGACTCTAGTTCTGAGGGTTTGATATGCAATTTCTCGACTCATACATTTGTATGAGTGCAGAGTAAATACGCCAGCGGCTTTAGTTCATTTAGGCCGAGTTCTTAAATTGTTTACCATGGACTTGAATATCTACTGTCGTAATGTTATCTGGGTTTATAAGCCAGATGTTCTGTACATTTTTGAGAGTTTCGCCCCCTCCCGCCCTTGAATCCGAAATAACGCTTTTTTACCGCAATTCGGAATACCATTTGGTTTCAATATTGCATAAAACGTCTACCTATTGCTTGTTTTTTTGAATATTTTTTATAACTTGGCTACTCTGGTCATCGTAGCGAGACGTAAATTAATGCTTAGCCTCGTTATGGCAGAGGTAAATTAATATATAAGGAACCGTATATAGCGTTTACAAGCAATAATATAAATGTGATTTATACCTCCAATAAAAGACTAGCGGGCAAATCGAGCAAATAAAATGGGTGTACGACCGACATAGTGTGTATATCATACCCTAACATACATAGTGCTTTATAGTTTGATGGTTTGCACTGCAACCTCACCCTAGTCGTTAAATAGAAATTGGCGAACCTCATTAACTAACAATGCTACATACATTTGGAAAACCTCGGCCATTTTCCACCCAAAACAACCTCGGATGTATGCCGGTATAGCAGTAGAAAATTGTACAAATTTAAATAATACTTTTAATTAATTGTAGTGTTTTAACGTGTATGTTGTTTTACTTAGTTTAAATTGATTGCAAGTGAAGTGAATGTTTGTATACTTGATTAAGAATTGATGAAGGTTCCCAAAATAAAATAAAGTCAATAAGTTTAACTGCTATATTAAATTTACTACGCCATCTACTTGCAGCGAAATTAAATGTTACAATTTTTGGCATTGTAAACCGTCCAAATTAATCCGAGGTTATTTCTGATGGAAAAGGTTCCGATGTGTTCCGGATATGCTACACCAAAGGACCGGGAAATAAAATCAAAATTATATCATATAACTTGGACCGCGGAGAATTCCAGTATATGTTTTAACGCTGTCAATCTGCAGAGTTATACAGTTTAAAAACATCAACAAGATATAGTATTTTGATAAACATTCACTATTCCACTATTATCATTTTTTTTTATTTGATATGTATTCTACTTGATTAGCAAAAGTTCGTAGATTTGACGTTGGGTGTTGATCGGAGAGCTTTAAAATACTCTTTCTACAATGTATTACCAAAATAGTGCTTGCTTAAATATGGTCTGGGAGATTTGTAAATTAAAGTCAGTTTATTACTGTAATTTATGCTTGTTTTTTTCTGGCGTAATTAACCTAGGTATCCGAAATAAACCCAAAATGTCCTGGAATCCGGTTTAACAAAGGTGGAGATAGGGCTCTTACTTCTAACAATGGTTTGATCTTAAACTGAAAAAAAAATCCAAGAATGAATAATCTATTTTGCACTCAGACTCTGTAAATTTCATTGAAACAAAAGCAACACTTTGCCATCAGTTAACCCAATTAAGAGGACCGATGCCGTGATATTCTTAGCATATTGATGGTCACGGTTCAAAATGCCGAAGCTGAATTTGTACATCACTTAAATCATAAAGGCGAGCAGCCTCTTACTGCAAAATGCCGAGTAAATAGTCCAATGAGAAAATGGTGTTGCATCATGTGATCAAAATGTCGAGCAATGATTGGACATATCACATAGAACCAAAAATGCCGAGCCTTCAGTAATTGTAACTACAAAAATTGTAACTTCGGCATTTCGTTAAAAGTGTGTGATCAAATTACCAAGATTAAATACTCAAAACTATGCTATTGAAAACATGGGGTTTTGTAGCTTCGACATTTGGAAGTGAGGCCATCGAATTATGCTGTAACGAATGGGTCCAATATATTGTTATTATAACAAATAACACAACGTCAGATATTTGATGTTCATTGCTTAAGAAATAAAGTTAATAACAGACTCCCCAAGGTGTACATCTATATGGTCTTTATCCAAAATTGTCTGCTGGTTGTATGTTAAAATAATTATAATTTTTATAAGTGATCTATAAAAGTGCGAACTTTGGAATAATAATAAAGCTAGTGACACTACCACAATCAATCGACTCCAACAATTTATTGTGCATAAAATTCAAGGGTTTTATATTCGAATGTTTAAGTTAAGCAACTTGTATTCATCATTCATGATCAGGAAATTGTTTTTCTTACATTTAATTCTTCAACATCTTCACTCTTAACATACTAGCAAGACATATTCTTTCGTGTATAATTTCAATATGTCCAAGTAAACTCGTGTGCTTTTTGGACCTGATATCTTAAAAATTCCTTCAATACACACTGAATTAATGTCTTCAAGACATCAATTGTGGATAGATATAACTATGTCTGGCGGAGATTTGAGACATTACAAAATTTTACACCCGACTGTCTCAAAGTCTTTGACACGCACTATTTAATCAAAGTTGAATATTAGTTGCTAAACTTTGGTGCAAAATACCAACAACTTTTCTCACAAGATGTAATGAATGTAATAATGACTGAATGAAGCAGGAATGAGCTTGATAGTCGGTGCTTTATGGTTGACGTCGTAGGAATTGACGTCAACCTTGCCAATTGTCAACCATGCCCATGGCATGACAATCGCCAGCATTGCCCCTAAAGCAATGTCAATATCACAAAAACACAAAACATATTCCTCCTCGTCCTCCTTTCAGCGAAGTTTACAGCTGAGGACATGAACTGATAAGCAAATTATTTTTCAGGCGAGCATATATTTAACGTGTATATAATAATTGTTGACAGGAATACATAAAGCCTCAATATTTAAGCTACAGAAACAAGCTCAGTAGCAAAAAGTTTAAACATAAACCCGGTTTAATGGCACTGGGTAAACGCCAAAGACATATAACATAAAATCACAAACAAGAAACATGGAAGAACAGCACAAAACTCCACAAGCAGCACAGTGCATACATACTATATATAAAAAAAACTAGGTATGTTTATTAAGTATCGTTAGGTACCGCCTTGGAACGGCCAGTAAAATGCAAATTTACTGGGGGTTTAAATTAATACTCAAGATTGTGACGTAACGAACTGTGTAATGCTCTTCATTGTATTCACTAGCGGATTTAGAGTGGGTGCACCTCCTCTAAAATCGTCCATTTTTACTTTTTATGTCAATATAGGAGAAAAACATAAAATAAAATACGCCCATAATGCATCATTTCCGACTACAAATTATTGAAATTTTCTTGATTGAGTAACCCCAAACCTCCATGCAAACAGCTTATGCCATATACTTTCGGTTCAGAGGGAGGGGTGCCTCTAACGTCAATTCCTGGATCCGCCCCTGGTATTCAATGCACGGATGAAAAGATGATTGCTTGACGTGTTGTACACAGAATTGTCATTTTCAATGTTAATGTGTTTGAATATACTATGTATATACTATATAATTTTCAGAAAAGGCAGAATATTAAGTTTTATATGGAATTTAAACTATTTATAGACTATGAGTAAGCTGTTGATACTGTTAAACACAGTGCACTTTGAAGAGTGAAATTAATGTGATAGCCTTAAAATGATATGTAACATACAAACTGTTTATAGAAATGTTAAAGCATGTATAACAGATTCACGTAGTAGGGAAAACCTCGTTCACTGTAGCCATTTATGTTGGGTTATTAGCGACAGAAAGGACAAAATTGATAAATGGTATAACTGATCAATACCAATAAATATGTTTATTTGAACAAATCGTAAATAGTAATTGTGATTTATGTTGCTGATCAATGGTGAAGCTATGGGGGTAGTTGACAGTTTAAGTATAACAACATACATGTTCTCACACTGGTAACAAGCATTCTGCTTAAAACTTCCAAGTTATCAGGCTTTAAGAGCTTACGATAGCTAAATTACTGTTTTTAACTCTTATTGGTAATACATCTCGTTTTAATGATCTCTTGCTACCCTTAATTATGTATGGTTTGGAAGTGTAGTGATGTATAAGATACAAAAAAAACAGAGAAACCATCTATCAAGTTTCCGTTCGATTCTAGTTGAAAAAGGTGTTTAATCACGAACTTTGAAAGTGACAAGCTTCTGAGATGTCCATGGTCAGCTTAAACATGTATGTAAAGATGTGTATTATACTGCTCTTAAAAATGTTGCACAATTTTGGTTTTGGAAGTGTTTTAAATGCTTCCCGAAAATAAACACTGCTTGTGTTAAACAAATGGTATATGTATTTACATACGTGGCATGGTATTATATTGAACCAACACAAAATGGAATATCCATGTTTTATATAAAAATAACTTTGTTCAAGGAAGGATACAATACATAATTATTAATTATATCACACGCTCTAAAGATTCTGGTAGATATGATAAAGTTAGGAAAATTCTAAAGTGCAAAAGTGGGTTTCAGTGATCAAAACAAACATTCATAAAACAGTCAAGTTGTATGTCATTTAAGGTTCAATGCGTAAATCGGTGTTTTGAAAGCTAAGTGAATTTTAAGAATCTGAAGTTGATATATGAGATCTATTATAAGAAGATATTGGATAGCAAGTTCAAACATATAGACGATTTAACTCGTGTTATAATTACCTTCATAAAAGCAATACAATCAAATCAATTGCACGAGGATGGCGTTCAACTTTAAAATATGGTCAACATTTACCAACATCAAACTCGAGTGAAAATATTTATCGCATATGAAGCCTCCAGAAATATCAAACATTTCTACACTGAAACTATTTGTGTCATTATATCTGCTAGAATTTCAACCATTTCCTAATTAACAGTTGATGAATTGCCTATGACTAACATGCCAATGATTAACGGGGGAGGCATTTTGTCTGTATGTTCCATCTACCGAATATAAATAATTAACTATGACATATCATCCGATGTCATACAGTTTGGGTTTATGTGTGGCTGTCATGGGCCAAACATTAGGAGTACAAATAAATTCGAAACATTACAGCTGTTAAAAGCAGAAAGGCTTTTTCAGGCAAACTCTTGTTGAAAGAGCCGTCGATTATATAGACGGTTACATCGCACCGTATTTCATACTGAATCTAATGTTCGCATGTTAACATCAACGAACCAAAATAAGGGTTCCATTTATGGAAAGTCAGACAAAACTGTCAGAGGATAGACACATCTTGTTTTGCCAGCCATTGACACTCGCACTGCTAATACGTTTCGTTTGTCATTGTTTTCTTTGAGTGACGTTAGCAATGAATAAATTCCAGAAAAGTGATTCGTAAGAAGTACAAAGTACATCCTCATCACGAATATGAAAACAGCGTTCTCGACTTTATTGGGTATATTTATCAGCAATAATTACATGTATACATGTATAGGTGCGGCATTGCAAATGCATCAGGCCATGGCTAAGGTAATCCATCCATCAGTAGTAAAAAAAGAGACTGGTAAAGTTTTCAAAGGGAGGTTTTTTATATTAACAGTATTAGAAGGAAATGAATACAATTGCTATATAACCATATTTTTTAATATATCACATCATAATAGTAATGTCATTATAATGCTGTTCAAAAATGTTTTCCATGCAAAAATAATAAAGGCTAATCAATATAAATTTAACATAGAAATTATCTCGATGTTAAAAATTTAAATGCACCAACAGCTTGGCATGCTAATGATGAATGGCTTACATCAATTTGTATTTTGTTTTTAAGAACTAACCCCACGGTCAAATACGCGATTATTCCTCAATACAATTACAGAAGATATTGCTAATCTGTTCAAAGAATCCGCTTTTAAAACCTTTCCTCAAAAATAAGTAATAACACCTATCCAATAAAATATAAATATAGCACGAATAGGCCGTGGTTTGGCCTACAGTGCAAGAAGGCGCGGTCGTTATACAATAAAGCACGGAAAGTTTATAATATGAATAAATCGATTTCGAACAAAGAAAAATTACATGCTGCGAGTAAGCATTATAAAGTTACTATAAATACGTATGTCGCAAATCACAAGCATACAGCAGAATACAAACTTCGAGAACTCCATTCAAAACATCCTAAAGAGTACTGGAACCACTTGAACAAGGTTAGCAACGTATCTAAACATAAGTCACCCCCTATAGACGAATTTTATCATTATTTCAAAAATATCAATGACGTCGTTAACGCGAATGATTATATATCAGATAATAACCACCCTGGCTTCTCTAGCGCCGAAACCGATATGTTAAATAGGCCAATAGAACATGGCGAAGTTAACAAAATGATACTGAAAAGTAAGAATGGTAAAACATCGTCGCATTTTGATAATATTACCAATGAATACTTTAAAGCCTCGCGCGCCAATATTCTGTACACTTTTTAATATAATCCTTGACACTGGTATTCTCCCGGATGTATGGCTAATAGGGACAATAAAGCCATTTTTTAAAAACAAGAGTTCCCCTACCGACCCCCAAAATAATAGACCGATTACCATTCTTAGTTGTTTAGGCAAATTATTCACGTTTATCCTTAATGAACGTATCAACACATTCCTCTATGATAATAACTTATTAAACGAGAACCAAGCCGGATTTCGCGCAAATTATTCAACATTCGATCATATTCTTACATTGCATTTCATTATTAGTAAACTAAGGGCCCAGAAAAATAAACTGTTTTGCTCATTTATTGATTTTTCGGCCGCCTTTGACTCTGTCTGGCGAGCTGGTTTGTGGCATAAGCTAATACAAACTGGCTTACAGGGCAAAATTCTCACAGTCATAAAAAAACATGTTCAATGATATAAAATAATGCGTTTCCATCAATGGGCATCTGTCTCCTATGTTCCCAAGCTTTTGTGGAGTTCGTCAGGGAGAAAACCTTTCTCCGATTTTATTTTCTATTTACCTTAACGATTTAGACGAATTCCTTAAAAGAACATGTTCTAGTGTTTCTATAGAAGTAGATACAAATGAGACAATTATGTACCTTCAGTTACTTATTCTCTTGTATGCTGATGACACTTTACTCTTTGCAGATAATGAACGTGATTTTCAAAAAAGTCTTAACTGTTTCCAAGACTACTTTTTGCAATGGAAACTAATTATTAACCTCTCAAAGACTAAACTAATTGTCTTCGGTGCCAGAAATCTGAAGAAATTTAACTTAAGCATTGCTAACCAAGCGCTAGAGATAGTTAAGGAATACAAAT
This sequence comes from Mya arenaria, assembly GCF_026914265.1. Classification (NCBI taxonomy): domain Eukaryota; kingdom Metazoa; phylum Mollusca; class Bivalvia; order Myida; family Myidae; genus Mya; species Mya arenaria. The sequence continues at coordinate 54,082,459 of NC_069138.1, forward strand.
ACCTAGGTGTATATTTCTCGTCCACCGGTAGCTTTTTATACTGCCGTAAATATTTAATAAGCCAGGCGAACAAAGCAATGTATGCTCTATTTCTTAGAATTAATAGCCTAGACTTGCCTTTGGACATACAACTGAAGCTTTTTGATTCCACCATTGTCCCGATTCTAACGTACGGATGTGAAGTCTGGGGTTTTGAAAACCTCGATCTGTTGGAGCAACTTCACTGTAATTTTTTGCGGCGGATTACATATACTAGAAAGACTACTCAACGTTACATGCTCTACTCGGAACTTGGTAGATACCCCCTTAACATCATAGTTAAAACCAGAATGATAAGTTACTGGAGTAAACTCGTTTCATCCCATGACTCGAAAATAAGTTTCTTGATATATAAAGACATTTTACATAGTAATAATTCAGTCTGGGTCAGTTACATCAAGTCAATACTTGATTCAACGGGTTATTCATACGTTTGTCTCAAACAAGAGTACCTGTAAAACATGTCAGTAAACTTGTGCAATCTAACCTTGTAGACCAATTTCAGCAAACTTGTTTTGAACAATTTAATCTTTCGTCTAAGGGTAAAATGTATTTTCTGTTCAAGTCCGATATTAAATTTGAGGAGTACCTTAATATCTTACCCAAATCTCTACGTTTTACATTCTTGCATTTCCGCACAAGCAATCATAAATTCCTTATCGAAGTCGGTAGATGGAGACAGAGTGCTGTACCACATGTCAATAGAAAGTGTACGTTTTGTAATCTAAACGATATCGGTGACGAACTGCACTATTTACTTACATGTCCATTTTTTAATCCTACCAGAAAAAAAATACATACATAGTCGTTTTTACTCAAGACCTAATGTCTTACATTTTAGTGAGGTTTTAAATTGTAAGAACCCGGATACCTTAAGGAAAACAGCATTTTTTGTTAAAATCTTAGTTAATTACTTTAAACGAATCTGATCATGTATTTAATAGTTTTTCATTTGTTATCTCATTACTGCATCGATTATATTGTATCCTAATTCAAATAAATGAATTTGTTTTGTCATAAAAAATACTATTTAAACTAACCACATTCCCCTTACTAATTATATTTGTTTTGTATAATGATAAACTCCAAACCTGTTGTGAAGTCGCCATTAACCCACCTCTTTATACCTGTGTTAACATATATATATATTGCGTTTTCACATGCTTTTACTTAAATGTAAACTATGATATAATAAAAGAATATTGAGATGAGTTGACTTTTAGTTACATGAAATTGGACAAGAATATTCAATGTAACAATTGCTTCCGAAGAACGACTCGACTGGCATCCAACAGTTTTCGTATTTGTATATCACGCCTCCAACATAAATGACGCAATGCCATTGGTCCAGGACTGGTCACGTGGTGACCCCATATTTTTCCATATTGGAACACCAATTTTATATCGTACCAAATTTGCGTCTATTTTCCGATTCCAATTAATATTCCGATGAATAAATGAATTATTTAAACATGTTAACAGGTTATCGACGTGATATATACGTTACGGGGTTAGTAGGTGATCCGATATGGGATATACGGGGCGCAGGGAACTATATTCGAGTTCGAGCTTCGCTCTCACACGATATGGTTTCCTTTGCCCCGTATATCCCATATCGGGTCACCTTCTAACCCCGTAATATATATACGCATATATTTTGATACAAGTTTTCACTTATCTTAAATCATGTTTCTACTTATCGTTAATGAATGTTTTTATATATCTTCAATGCAGATGTGTTCGTATCTTAAATGCATAGCTGTATTTATATTCAAGGCATGTTTGCACATCTTCAATGTTGGACAAAAAGGGGTAGATATTAGTGGTGCAGATGCAACTCCACAAGCTATATAATGTGTTCAGTGAAAAACTTGTGAACGATCATTCCTTCTACAACTGTACTAACATCTGAGTGCATTTCAATGTATAATTATTTAAACGGTACACATAAGAGTTTATGAACGTCAGCGCTTTAACAGCAAAAATTAGGAGATTTCACACAAATCTAAATTATAAATCCTGAAATTAAGGTTCGATTAGAAAAAAAAACGATGTTTGCTCAGGAATCATTTTCTATCAGATCTTAGATTTAGGTAGTTAAACCGGTTCTGTTTAAATAAAACACTTGCTCCTGCCTAATGAGACAGACCACAATCTCTCTACATATTGAGTGAAACAGGTTAAGACATTAATGGATGTATCTTGTACACATTTATGACAGATTTTCTGTCAGTGGTCTGGAGTCTTAAAAGTCAAAGATTATTACGGTGTGTTAGCATTTATCATTGAACAATCTGAAACAATCACCCTCCTCGATCTCATTAGTGTAAAATTACGTGACATGTTTTCTATCTTTGATTAACCTTCCCTCTATTTATCTGACGCGATTACCCGTTGACGTTCTTCGTAATTATAAAGTCGGAAGCAAAGGTTTTAAAATGTACTACAAGATGTTTTATTTCATCGTTTTCCAGATATCAGTTTATTTTTGTCAGTGTATCAATACCTTAAGTGTCGACAGGGCTTGAAATGGTAACCCATAATTAGGCTTACTTAATTAAGAACACCACTAAACAAGTACTTAGAGGGTGTTAGTTGGGTGTTCATAAATTAGACAAATGTCAATGGTCTGTAACATAAGCTTTGATACCAATGCACTTGTGGTCGGATGTGGTAGTTGAATTATGCTGTTTGTTCGATGTTGTAACATGACAGACACATTAATCCAGAAATAAATTTTAATTCAATTCAAGAAAATGAACAAAAAGGTCACTTCTCTTCAAAATATGTTTATATTTACAATAATTAAAATTAAAAACAACTGCAGATCGTATCCTGCTTCAAATAACATCCACACTACATGTACATAGTGTATTTCAAATACTGTGTATTACGTCATCAGTTTTCGACGGCCACATGGTAGGTAAAGAAAATGCTCATAATAATATTCTGAGTATTTCATATCATATACACAATAATGTAATACATTTAATGAGAAAATACTCTTTCAATATGTTTATAATTCCCTACTACAATAGCACATCTAGATTTTTATGAAGCTAAAGAGGACCAGAGATTATGCACGTCTGTATGCGATATTGTGTACATGCATTTACTGAACGTAAAATTTTGTATTTATCCACTGTAAAAGGAATATACTATTCATCCATATATTTAGCTATTATTTCTTTAAGTCATAAGTGCATTAGTAAACATTAATTAGGACTGAGATCTTTCGAAGAAAATAAAAAACGCTCTTGACAACAAAAAGACATCCGGGCACATAATCTCATGAAGAATCACGCGAGAAATGTCAGTTTTTAGTGTACATGTATTTCTTGAAACCGTCAGAAACATGAGGCCGTCGAAAATACCACCAGCCATCCTGGCATTAGTAAAATAAGTTTATTTTAGCTGACTTAAACCTTTCACTAAAACAAACTTGTGTAATACTCAAAAAATACTATGTGCACGTATTTGAAGCCATTTAAGAGGTGAGTATTGTTCTAATTTTCGTCAAGAAAACTTGCTCCCTGACTATATTTTGTAGACTGTCAAAGTTTTGTTTTATAATAATAGAAGTAAATATAACTGACAATTGGTGTAGATTTAGCGGTCTTATTTGAACTGTCGGTCGCTGTTATGTATTCCAATAACGTAAAAAAACTTATAGCTAAAGAAATGTCTCGTTTCAATTTAATCTTTGATGAGTAGCGAACACGAAAATAGGACTAAGTTAAAAAAAAATCCTATTCCCATTACAAAGACATTATCTTAAGAACAAGAGTGTTCCTAAAATATATTTAGGAAGAAAAAAACCCGTTGATTGAGCTTTTTATGGGACTAATTTAACTAGTCTTCCCTATATTACTATATAGGAGCTTTCAAGCCTCAGGATTTCCTAAAAATTGGTAATGACATAATAAGTTATGCTGTCGTTTTGCATGGTCCTGTCACGATGCCTCAATCGAGTTATATAACGTTTTGAAAAAAAACACGTCAAAATGTCGCTGAAATAAAATTTGTAGGAGTTCAAGTGTTTGTTTGCATCTTAATCCAACTCTGAGGACAGGGGTGAAACAAATACTGTTACTGGCATGTATATCTCAATGTGTACTTTTAAGATAGTTTTATGTAGAAAAAATCGAGGTACTGTTATAGCCTAGGTGTTATCGTCGGCGTTGGCGCGTTGCAAATACTTTGGCGGGAAAATCGTTAACAAATTTATAATAAATAAAACGTGGTACACATGTTGTCAGAGATATTATGCACATGTATAGCAAAACTCATAGCTCTGACTTTAAAATTATGCGAGTAATTTAGTAAGAGACAAAAAGCAACAGCAGCAGACGAGCGTTTGGCATTCGATTCGCAGCGCTCTTGTCTATAAGTTATGCTGTCGTTTGGCATTATCCTGTCGTGCATACAAACATTACTGAAATGTAATAAAAAAAAAGAAATATGTTCATAAAAAGAAACCTTTGAACATCGACAAACCCAAACTCTTCAAATGAGCTAATTAAGGTTGGACATCCATTCAATACAGAAATAGTGAGGCTTCTAGAATCATCACTGCAATTCATTCCGACTGTTACACTCCATGATCTAATAAGAGGGTCACGTAATGTAATTGGTCAGTCGTCGGTATCAGAAAAATGCGTGGAGTAAAAGGAACTTATGGCTGTGTCTTTTGTGTTTTATATTTATGATTATTTATGTATACTCTTTTAAACATGTTGGGACAAGTGTGAGGCTATGGTCATACAAACTAGTTTTGAACCCCAGTAGACTCGTGCTCGAGTGAACGACCATTCTAAGACGGTAATACCATCATTTATCGGTAACGCTATTATTTCTGTTTTCTATTACAACACGATGACAATCTTAAAATACCACACATTTCTGATGCACATACTCCATTAACTTTTCAATAGTGTACAACGCTTGCCATTTATTTCTTAGATCAAAACGAAAGTGACCTCAAGTGGCAACATCATAAACGGGCTTTCTTCTTTGACAGAAATGTTTATGTTGTTGATGAGTTTATAAAGGTCTGCCCGCGTCCTATAATGGCTGCATTATGGCTTGACCCTTGAAATGTATATAGACTCCCAGTCTGATTTAAATGATATCCTTTAGACGCCCTGCCTAAAAATCCTCCGGTGACCTTTCCGTCAGCAAATCAGAGGTCGTATTACGCTTAGTCGTAATCAGCGATGTAATTAAATCTAACCGATATTTCCACGGATGTCAAAACTTGCTACGAAGATTTTATTTGTTTCGTAGGAATCACATCTTTGTTCTTTTTTGACATGTTCGTCTTTCTTAATACAAACTTAAAACGCATCTTTAGTCAGTTAGTTAATTTGCTTTTCACAAAATATGTTATGAAGGTGCCGGTTATGATCGATATTAAACAATGGGAATTCGCTTGAAATGAACATAGACTATCAGTTGAACATAACGCGTAAATTCTTATCGACTAAGCTATTTATAGCAATTTTTGAATTCCATAATATATTTGAATTCTTATCGTTAGCAAGTAAGATCGAACGCATTATTCCAGAGGGTACGGACTCCTAAGTTTTACGATCCTATTCTGTTTAAATATGCATCAGTGGCATTTTGCATATACAGTCGTTCTACGTTGGCTCGAACTCGCTTGGCTCGAATTACTTGTTGGCTCGAACTGGATGTAAAGGAACGATTTCTTTAAACTAAAGGTAAACATTCCCGCTTGGCTCGAATTTTCCGAGGCTCGAGGTATTTTCGCTGGTCCCTGGGAGCTCGAGCCAACGGGGTTTGACTGTATACTCCTTGCTTCCCGCTGGTACATAAATTTTGAACATATTATAATAACTAACCATTGATTGAGTCCATCATTTTCTCCAATGTAAGAATGATATATTTTATTTCCATATTGTAATTGATAAGGAATTATTGATTTTTAATAGAGTGAATACTTTTTAAGTACTTTTATGTCGAATTGAAGGAGGAGGATAAAAGCTAGGGTTTGATACCGTGCCTGCAGTTTGCATGTTTTGATATATAAACGTTAACTTTTGACTTAAATCAGAAAAAAAATATTCTTATAAATATTTCAATTGGATACGTCGCAAAACAAACTAGTGTGGAAATGTAAAAACTGAAATTTGCAGAACGATAGTAAATCGAATTATGACTACTATATCACAACAAATTTCGTAAATGTTTTTCCTATGATTGTCAGCTATGTGAATAATACTTGAGCCTAATTTCATATAACGACCAGCACTCTATGTAAGAAATTTCAAGAATTAGAGAAATCTGTCTCTTGGGTAAAATTGGTTGATCTGCAAAATCTTTTGATGGTCAATTCATTGTTAGACCCGGTTATACCATGATGAAATTATGCAGAAAGCCTCAGATAATGTGTGAACAGAGTTTTGATAGATATTTGCTTAAGTTTGTACTGTATGATGGTCTTTCATATTCCGTAAGTGGTCTGGTTGTGTGATTCTCTGTATGTAAATATCTATTTCGTCAGGTTGTTTGAAAGCTTTTAGAGATAACTATTAAGATACAGTTATTAGTAAATTCATTAAGAAGGTTACGATCATTATGAATGTTTTTTAAGCGTTTATCACACAATTGACCTAATATGTATTGGTGAACACGTGCAAACTTGAACATGTTAGGCTTATTATACAATGGGCTATTTAAAAGCGTCCCTTCCTCAGAACCGAAAATTATTTATTTCAAAGGGCTGGCAGAGTCGGGGGACTCTCCCAAAAAAATGTTAACACATTGTAGTCCAATACGGTACATTTTGGGCGTATTTTATTACCTTTTTTCCTAAATTGAAATGAAAAGGAAAGTTGGACCATTTTGCCGGGTACGCCCCCGTTGGATCCGATAGTACTCACATGTATGGATTACATGGGAAAGTTGTAAGACTTTCACACGACCTATATATATATAAACATATCACTGCTATTACCTGCTACAGTGTCCCATTGGGAGCTCAATTATGTATTTTGTCTGACCGTGATCGCAGTTTCGGAATTCTATTATATCATTCCAGACATTTAAAGGATGAATTAACTTCCTATTAGGCGTATTGGTAATAAATGTCCTACATTAGCTTGTCAAATACAATCACCATATCGTCTGGATGCTTTTATTCAGCATGCACCAACCTAGCAATGCCCACGGGTTTGCTTATTGCAGGGTGTGTGTACCACGTGATACATTACGTCATAAATGCTTCGTCGGAAGGCAATATGTGCTTCGACCGAATACTTTAAACAAAGGTAACTTTGATGAAACATTGCGCAGACTACACAACTTACAGAGCAAGCCTTTGGTCTTTTACCAGATTTTGATTGAGAGTTTAGTTTCTTAAAACACTTCGACAAACCCGCCGCCTGATGGAGCATTGTCAAAACATTATTTTGGAAACAGGTTTGTCGAAGGGTCTAAAACAACTAATCGTCTAAAATGGTGCAGGAAAAGAGAAGTCACCTTTGTTTGAAGTCCTCATTCGAATTAAAATATTACCTTCCGACGTAGCATTTATGGCGTGATCATCATAAAATTACGTTCCTTTAAAATGGCTTAAAACTCTTCAAAATAAAAATATTACACAAATTATTCGTAAACAAAAAAGTAATCTTATCTTAATCCTGTTCTAAAGGGACTTATTCTTGTTCGAGAACGATGCGAAGGTTTTTCATTAGTTTGGTCTTAACTTGTAATATAGGGTGGGAGCGGTAAGCCCGTCCTCCCCCGCAACAAAGTAGTGATGGATACAGTTATAAATAAAAGAACCATTTTCAAGCATTCTGAACTCAAACATTGAGACTACAATAAACACTAGGATGTTAAAGGTCGCACATTTCAGTGGAAGAGTAGTTCTGAGGCACGGTTTTAGGGGGGGGGGGTCTCAATGTGCCTTGCTAAGTTGTTCAGATATACACCCCGTTAGTCTTCATGTTTATTCCTGATTTAGGAGATAAGCATTTGTCGTTTTGGGGTAACCGAAATTGATTTGTACGCCCGGGTATGCCTAGCCTCGTCCCTGATGTCTGAGCAATCTACTTGCAGCGTAGTTAAATGTACAGACTTCTGACATTGTCAACCGTCCATATACATCCGAGGTTGTTTTCGAAAGAAATTGACCGAGGTGTTCCGATTGTCATATTCCTTTCGCCGTTCCGGTCTTTTTTCTAAAGGGACTAGACACCAGATGGTCCCAAAATCGGCAAAACATTATTTTCACAAAACAAGCCTATAATTGTCAAAACGAGCTAGTATTAGGCTAGAATTCTGGGCGCCGACTATAATTGATATTACTTTAGAAATATTCCAACTTAGGGACTAGTTCATAAATTGCAGAACAATGCTTTCAATAGTTTCCACGTTGCACGATAAAATATGAGGTTTAGTTTGTTTTATAAAACTTTACACTTTAATTGATAATGAAACCTTAAATTATAACAGCCCTGCTTATCATTTTGAAAATTTTGATTTTGAATACCAACTCAATCATAACAACTCGGCCATCACCGAGAAAGATACAGGCCGAGGTGTTCCGATTGATATCAAATAGATGAAGGTTACACGGTACTATTAAAATATCCTTTATGTTTGTAAACCTCCTACGCAGTAATCTCCCTTGGTGACAGCAAAAATGCCGAGTTTTGAAAAATTAATCTTGAGCTTAATTGTTTGTTTTGAAAATGTCATTCGACGGAATGAACTCCAGATAATTCCCCTTTGATGTAAAGTGTTTGTATCCCCGTTCTATACAAAATATAAAGCAAGGAATTAACATAACATGTCGGTACAAATAAAAGGTGAATTTTATGCTATTGAAATCTATGTATTAGACCACTGACTCTATTTCATCCGAAGAAACGTATGTATATTTTAAAAATACGCCTCCGACACTAGGGAACATTCGTTGTAAAAACAAGAGAAACGAAAATTATACACAACATGACAGTGGTAGCAAAAAGTTTTTTTTATTTATTAAAAAAATCGAATATTCGAATACCGATTTTAACATTCGAATACCAACCGTTCTATCGAATATTCGTTTGCATCCCTAATATTTTTGTTATAATTTAGTTTTAACCGGAGGATTAGCTTGGGGAAAAAACAGAATATCTTTAATTCCGGGCTTAAACTATCGTAACAATATTATTAACCATAATGTCCTTCGAGCATATGTACACCCAACATAAAACAAAATATCATTGAAATAATAACCATTTTTGGTTGCGCCGACTTGATGCTATGCATCAACTTTTTTCTTGTACATTCTTTTACATAATTAAAAGAAGATTTTGTCGCTGGCTCAGCTAAGTTTACCCATTTAAAAATAGCGCATACTGGATATTTAGCATTTGAAAGTCATGTGATAAGTACAGATACATATACTTAACTCAATAAACTGGGATTTACGTGGTAGACAAACCAAGGAAATTTCGAATTGGAAAAATATTCAAAAACTGCGAAAGATGCATGTGTCGTAAGCAATGTGATACATCAGTAAGTAAAATTTAATGCGTTGTTCACAACGATACAAAATTTGTGTAAGTGTTTTTGACAATTGTATCATCTGGTGTCTAGTCCTTTTAAAATATATAAGATGTACGTTTGAATACAGATGCAACTAACCACGTGAGTGTGAAGCGTTTTAGAATAAACCCATATACCACACCCCTTTAATCATTTGTTAAGATCTGCGTTTGTTCGTCAGTTGTTAAATTATAGAAAAATGAATGTTATAAGCTATAACATTATTTTGCTGAAACCGTTATCAGGGGCGTATTCAGGGTTTGGGAGCTTCGTTGAGGTGCGCCACGCCACGACAACCGAAAAAGAGGTGATCATGTGATTAGAAAAAGATTTTTAATCTGACATGGGTCATTTTTGTCCTATATAGATATAAAATATTCACTTGGCAATTTTAAGGGAGCGCGCCGGATGCAACCCTCCTTTCCCCCTCCCTCATGCGCTTTAATCCACTCTAACCTGAAACCATTTTACATAAAGTAACTTTTTTTATTGCAATTAATGTTTCACTTCAACGCATAAATTTATGATAACGAACCCTGTTACCTTAAGACATGGGCGTTCGAACCACGTAATGCATATGAAAGAGGAGTGCAAAACCATTTTCTGTTCAATTTTCTTTCAAACACATAAACAAAGAAATTCAATTTAAACATTATATTTGAATTTAATCATGCAAATGTGTTATTTCTAGGAAATTCTCGGAAATCACTTACTTTACTTTTTTGGAAGCCAAACTGTTTCATTTCCTGAGGTCCTGTTGATCATGTCTTTCAAGAACTTTTAGACTAAAACTCGTACGTTCAGTAAACTATATATATATAGGATGGACAAAATGTCGTTTGAATAAAGGAAACACTTTGATCTCAGTATTCCTCGGCCAGTGAAATTAAATTAAATAGTGATGTCTACGATGACTGTAATTTTCATCATCAATATCATATTGTGTAAGCCAAAGGAAATACAATGGTTTACTTTTTAAATATTCGACACTCGTTTCCTTTTTATAACACATTATATGAGAACAAATATCCATTCAGAATATTTAATTACTATTTTTTTCCATTTGTCCACCTCAGACTTATTAATTAGTTCATTTAAGTAACTTTTCAGAACATTTAATATTACTTCTTAAAAAGCAATTCTTTATAAGCCAGACTAATTGACATACTTATACCAGCTAGTACCATCCGCATTACAATTCTTTGGCCAAACACGGGCATTATGATATACAGTCGAACCTCGCTATATCGAACTCTGTTAATTCGATGTCCTTGTTATATCAAACTTTTTTAAGAAAGAATATTAAGATTCATTGATATCCTTTTATCGAAAGTTCGTTATCTCGAAGTATTTCCAAAAGTCTCGACATAGCGAATTTTGATTGTAGTTACAATTTTTTGGCTTTATTGTCAACATGAGCACATAACTTCTTCGACCAAACACAGACACAGATGGCCACGCAAAAGAACAATTAAACATAAACATATCTGACAAGTGTGATATGCAACTACTCGAAATTGTATTTTTCAAATAAATAAAGCATTATGTATTACCAATGGGGGAAAATAAGAATAATAAAAACAAATCTAAAACTTTTAAAAAAGTTATTAAATGTCTTATGAATTTATTCTTGGCAATGTTAATAGGATGCATTCTTTATTGTTGTTTCGTGGTCATTTGCGTTTATTATTTGTCAGCCGATGAAAAAAATGTATTGTAAGAATCAAGTGCTAGCTAATTAAAGTGGTATGAGAGTCGCCCAATTAAATTATACGAGCTGTATTGGTTGAATATGAAATACCAACACACACAATAAATGTATCCAATGTACAATACTGTGAAAATTGAATGCCATGGTCCATAAGGCGGATCCGTAGTCTAGTGGTTACACACTTGAATGCCATTTCAGGGGTCGAAGGTTTGATTTCCGGCCATACCACAAAAACAAACTAATCGTCTTCCGGGAGGGACGTTAAATGAGTGTCGCATGAGGCATTGCTCTACACTGGTGCACGTTTGAGAACCAGGGTAGCTCTAACCAGGGTTACATTCTGTCTGTGCACTATGCTCCCCAAAAAACTTAAATGACTAAAAAAAATATCTGAGCACTCGCCGATTTGATCAAGAACAATTGATCAATTGTCGACAATGCACGATTATCATTTTATCTCTACAGCATTGTATAACTGATAAGTGTCAACTCCATTATTTTGTCAGCTGCCCAGTGTGGTGAAGTGAGGCAGCTAATAACTCATTTCCAAAGAAGCCACACAGTCCAATAAATACATTAAAATTTCAGAGGCCATATATCAGTTCGTTTTATGTTCTGATGATTTGTTTGACTTTGATTTTCTATTGGTGCTCAGAAGTTAGATGGAGCGAAAGATTTACGTCCATTTATAATGTGAGTTCGTGAATAGAGATATTGTTCCATTAAAATGACACTGTGAATTATGAGCACAATACATTTTCAAAGAAAGTTTTTCATCATGTAAAAACAAAATGTTTAATTTTTTTTGACAAAATGTAAAAGTCAGAATGGTGGGATTTTGCTTTTTATTGATATTTAATCAATTTGCAATATTAACATTAAAGTTGAACTAGTTCATAATTGGCTAAAGAAAATCTAAACGGCATGGTGCATATTTGTCCGACCTAAAGACAAGGTGCATATGTGTCCCACCTCAAGACATGGTGCATATTTGTCCCAACTTAAGACAAGGTGCATATTAGTTCGACCTAAAGAAAAGGTGCATATTTGTCCCAAATTAAGACATGGTGCATATAAGTCCGATCTAAAGACATGGTTCATTTGTATCCAACTTTAAGACTAGGTACATATTTGTCCCATCTTAAGACATTGTGCATGTGTGTCCCACCTCAAGACATGGTGCATATGTCTCCCAACTCAAGACAAGGTGCATAAGCCTTCCCCCCTCAAGACATGGTGCATATGTCTCCCACCTCATGACAAAGTGCATATGTCTTCCCCCCTCAAGACATGGTGCATATGTATCCCACCTCAAGACAAGGTGCATATGAGTCCAACCTTAAGACATGGTGCATATGGGTTCAATCTCATTACATGGTGCATATTTTTCGGACCTAAAGACAAGGTGCATATATGTCCGACCTAAAGACATGGTGCATATTTGTACCACCTCAAGAGATGGCGTATATTTGTCCCAAATTAAGACATGGTGCTTATTAGTCCGACCTAAAGACATGGTGCATATTTGTCCAACCCCAAGATATGGTGCATATTTCTATCACCTCAAGACATGGTGCATATGTGTCCCACCTCAAGACATGGTGTATATGTGTCCCACCTCAAGATATGGTGCATATGTGTTCCACCTCAAGACATGGTGCACATGTGTACCACCTCAAGACATGGTGCATATGTGTCCCTCCTCATGACATGGTACATATTAGTCCGACCTAAAGACAAGGTGCATATGTCTCCCACCTTACGACATGGTGCATATTTGTCCCACCTCAAGACATGGTGCGTATGTGTCCAACCTCAAGACATGGTGCACATATGTCCCACTTCAAGACATGGTGCATGTTTATCCCATCTCAAGACAAGGTGCATATTTGTTACACATGAAGACATGGTGCATATGTGTCCAACCTTAAGACATGGTGAATATTTGCCCCACCTCAAGACATGGTGCGTATGTGTCCAACCTCAAGACAAGGTGCATATTTGTCCCACCTCAAGACATGGTGCATATGTTTCCCACCTCAAGACAAGGTGCATATTTGTCCCACCTCAAGACATGGTGCATATGTTTCCCACATCAAAACATGGTGCATATGTCTCCCACCTCATGACATGTCGCATATGTGTCCAACATTAAGACATGGCGCATATTTGTCCCACCTTAAGACGAGTTGCATATTTGTCCCACCTAAAGACATGGTGCATATGTGTCCCACCTTAAGACATGGTGCATATGTTTCCCACCTCAAGACAAGGTGCATATTTGTCCCACCTCAAGACATGGTGCATATGTTTCCCACATCAAGACATGGTGCATATGTCTCCCACCTCATGACATGTCGCATATGTGTCCAACATTAAGACATGGTGCATATTTGTCCCACCTTAAGACATGGTGCATATGTCTCCCACCTCATGACATGTCGCATATGTGTCCAACATTAAGACATGGCGCATATTTGTCCCACCTTAAGACATGGTGCATATTTGTCCCACCTTAAGACATGGTGCATATGTGTCCCACCTTAAGACATGGTGCCTTTTTGTCCAACCTTAAGACGAGTTGCATATGTGTCCCACCTTAAGACATGGTGCATATGTGTCCGACCTGAAGACATGGTACATATGTGTCCCACCTCAAGACACGGTGAATATATATGTGTCCCACCTTAAGACATGGTGCATATGTGTCCCACCTCAAGACATGGATCGCATTTTTCCAACCTAAAGACATGGTGCATATATGTCCCACCTTAAGACATGGTACATATGTGTCCCACCTAAAGACATGGTGCATATGTGTGCCACCACAAGGCATGGTGCATATGTGTCCCACCTCACGAAGTAGTGCATATGTGTCCCACCTCAAGACATGGTGCATATATGTCCCACCTTAGTACATAGTGAATATGTGTCCCACCTGAAGACATGGTGCATATGTGGACCACCTTGATACATGGAGCATATTTTTCCCACCTTAAGACATGGTGCATATGTGTCCCACCTCATGAAATAGTGCATATGTGTCCCACCTAAAGACATGGTGCATATGTGTCCCACCTTAGGACATAGTGCATATGTGTCCCACCTGAAGACATGGTGCATATGTGGACCACCTTGATACATGGAGCATGTTTTTCCCACCTTAAGACATGGTGCATATGTGTCTCATCTCAAGATATAGTTCATATATGTCCCACCTTAGGACATAGTGCATATGTGTCCCACCTGAAGACATGGTGCATATGTGTCCCACCTTAAGACATGGTACATAAGTGTCCCACCTAAAGACATGGTGCATATGTGTGCCAACACAAGGCATGGTGCATATCTGTCCCACCTCATGAAATAGTGCATATGTGTCCCACTTCAAGTCATGGTGCATATGTGTCCCACCTTTAGACATGGTACATATGTGTCCAACCTCAAGACATGGTGCATATAAGTGCCACCACAAGACATGGTGCATATGTGTCCCACCTCATGACATGGTGCATATGTGTCCCACCCCAAAATATGGTGCATATGTGTCCAACCTCAAGACATGGTGCATATGTGTCCCACCTCAAGACATGGTGCATATTTGTCCAATCTCAAGACATGGTGCATATTTGTCCCACCTCATGACATAGTGCATATTTCTACCATCTCAAGACATAGTGCTTATTTGTCCCACCTCAAGACGTGGAGCATATTTGTCCCACCCCAAGACATGGTGCATATGTGTCCCACCTTAAGACATGGTGCATATGTGTCCCACCTTCCTCAAGACATGGTGCATATGTGTTTCACCCCAAGACATGATGCATATGTGTCCACCCTCAAGACATGGTGCATATTTATCCAACCTCAAGACATGGTGCATATGTGTCCCTCGAATAGAATCTCGTCACCCAAGCGTCATTTCACATTTCATTCTTGTGGGAAGCAAAGCATTCTCCAGTTTTGATTGAAACTGTTCATACGGAGTGATATCAATGTCACCTAGCACGAGCTTCAAATTCATAACGACATATTCATTGATCCCTAAGGACAAGAAAATAAATAACTGCACTGTGAACTACATTAATAGCAGAAAAAGCTATATTCAAACTTGATACAGCGTAGGAAAGTCAGACCCAATCACTGGTGTATGTCCTATTATTGTATTATGTATAACCGTTTGTTGGTCATTCTCCACTAAATAAAGAAATCAACATTGCTGAAGAACTGTACTGCTCTTGAGTTATTGTTAGAATATTGACCAAAAATTTTATCAACCCAATCTACGAGATAATGCACTTTAAAAGGAGTAAAAACTTGTAAGATTGTAAATCATGGTTTGCTGTTATGTGATGGAATGAGATTGAGATTGAGAAATAACAACCATTTTTGTTATATTGGGGCCAGCAGTTACTAGAGGGTCAAAGTGGTAAACTCGGAGTTAAAAATATTTAGTACTGTATTTGCTTTTGAAAATAGATATTTTCAGGCGTGTATTGTTCGCCTAGATTCCCATGTGAGCGCTCTCTCATAACTATAACTGCAGCAGATAATCAAATGACATGGAAGCCGTACCAGGGAAACTGCAGTAACGACAAAGAGACACTATATCGCTATTGTTTGAAATATGAAGTGTTATGTTGTTTTTGTGGACTTTCTCTTTCATTAATTTTGGCATGTAGTTGATAGCATGAGCTAGATTGTTTCTTTTATCTTATTGTTGCACATAGGCTGGTATGTGCATTACCCAACCATTTATTATAATAATTATGTCTGTCCATATATTGTCTTCCTTTCTTGGTCAATGAATAAGATACACAATTAGCGAATTGTTCAGACATGTGTTCAAGTTAACAGCGTTATACACAGCATCGTTGTTTACTTTCAAATATTTTCTGGTCTGGAAGTTTTATGGTCATCTGTGATCTGCAGAATTTGTTACAAACTTTCAAACTTTTAAAGCAGTGGTCGTTTTATATATATGTATAAAATATCGCAAAATAGTCCCATTTAAAAGTTTACAACGCTGTTAATCTTGATCAAATTCTGAAAAATCGGCCCAATATGTTTCCAAACTGTTGTTCAGTGCTG
The DNA here is from genome assembly GCF_026914265.1 of Mya arenaria. Lineage (NCBI taxonomy): Eukaryota > Metazoa > Mollusca > Bivalvia > Myida > Myidae > Mya > Mya arenaria. Next base: position 54,098,864 of record NC_069138.1, read on the forward strand.
GTTATAAATAAAGAAGAAATAGTCATGAGAACTCTTAAATTAAAAACGAACGTTTTCTTGCTCATTGCTTGACCCAAAAAGCTCTTAAAGCGTACATTAATACTGTTGCATATACCACTCGGCGGCTGTTAACTGAAAAGTGATTTGAATTCATGTTTTATTTCATACATTATCGTAAGTCTATAAGAAGATTTTATTCAAATGTTTATACAAAGTAAGTGTCTCATAATAGACCTATAACAGGGCGTCACAAGGGCACACCACAGTCGTTTTGTTAATTCAAACATGCAATTTAACAATGGACACTACAGGGACAAACCGAGTAGCCTTCGATTAATCGAGGTTCTGCTGAAGGGACAAAGATCGATTTTAACAAACACAAAACCATAAAGAAAAATAAAGAAGAATATATACTGGTCTTTAAAACTAAAAACCTTAAATACAGCAAAATAAATAAATAAATAAATAATTGAATGAATGAATAAATGAATGAACCAATGACTCAATGAATCAATCAATGAATCAATCATCCAATCAAACAATCAATCAATCAATCAATTAATGAATGACTGAGTGAATGAATGAGTGAGTGATTGAGTGAGTGAGCGAGCGAGCGAACGAACGAACGAACGAACGAACGAACGAACGAACGAACGAACGAATGAATAAATAAATAATTACATAAATAAATAAATAAATAAATAAATAAATAAATAAATAAATAAATAAATAAATGAATGAATGAATGAATGAATGAATGAATGAATGAATGAATGAATGAATGAATGAATGAATGAATGAATGAATGAATGAATGAATGAATGAATGAATGAATGAATGAATGAATGAATGAATGAATGAATGAATGAATGAATGAATGAATGAATAACTAACTAACTAAATAAATAACTAAATAACTAAATAACTAAATAAATAAATAAATAAATAAATAAATAAATATTATTTTTTTCTTTTTTCACTTAAATCTCAAACAATAGGGTAGGTGACAACTTTTTTTCTTTTCTTTTTCTTTGTCGTAGAACCATGATTCTGTACCGACCTAAATAAAGGTAAATCACTATTGTAGATATGTTAGGATATAAAATGGTCAAATTTTAACAAATAACGGAAAGGTGTATTGTTACGTCTTATTACCATGTTGTCTTTAGTAAATATCCGGATAACCGCCTTGGCACTGTTTGGGAACACAATGTAAAAACTCACTTTATCAATATGATTTCAAGACTTAGCAATGCTTCCGGGTTTTTTTAAGCAATTGGAACCATGATATCGCCGCGTTGAACGTCACACAGAGTTACAGGCAAATTCGTTACAGACATATAAACGCAGTTAATCTCATCATTTAGTGGGATAAAGCTTTTGTGGTGCACATTCGGTCTGTTTGGTCTCATTAAAAGCGATTGCGTTCCCCAACCTGTCAGCATGTCATTGTAATCCCAGCCTTTCTAAAAGCAATTGCGTTCGCCAACCGATCAACATCTATTTGCAATCCCTCCCTTAATAAAAGCGATAGCGTTCGTCAACCGGTCAACATGTATTTGTAATCACATCCTTTTTCAAAGTGAAAGCGTTCGTCAAACGGTCAAAAAAAAATTGTCACCCAACCTTTTTTAAAAGCGATAGCGTTTGCCAACCGGTTAACCTTTTTTTGTAATCCCACCCTTTCTTAAAGCGATTGCGTTCGCCAACCGTTCAAGATATCTTTGTAATCCCTCCCTTAATAAAAGCGATAGCATTCGTCAACCGGTCAACATTTTTTTGTCATCCCACCCTTTATAAAACCGATAGCGATCGTCAACCGGTCAACATGTATTTAAAATCCCAGCCTTTATAAAAGCGATAGCGTTCGTCAACCGGTCAACATGTATCTGTCACCCCACCCTTTATAAAAGCGATAGCGTTCGTCAAACGGTCAGCATGTATTTATAATCCCAGCCTTTATAAAAGCGATAACGTTCGTCAACCGGTCAACATGTTTTTGTCAACCCACCATTTATAAAACCGAAAGCGTTGGTCAACCGGTCAACGTGTCACTGTTATCCCTCCCTTAATAACAGCAATTTTGTTTGTCAACCGGTCAACATGTATTTATAATACTAGCCTTTAAAAAAGCGATAGCGTTCGTCAACCTTTCAACATGCATTTGTTATTCCACCCTTTATAAAAGCGATAGCGTTCGTCAACCGGTCAACATGTCTTTTAAATCCCGCCCTTTTTATAAGTGATAGAGTTCGTCAACCTGTCAACATGTTTTTGTCACCCCACCCTTAATAAAAACGATACCGTTCGTCAACCGGTCAACATGTTTTTGTCACTCCGCCATTTATAAAAGCGATAGCGTTCGTCAACCTGTCAACATGTATTTGTAATCCCACCTTGATAAAAGCGATAGCGTTGGTCAACCGGTCAACATGTATTTGTAATCCCAACCTTTATAAAAGCGATAGCGTTGGTCAACCGGTCAACGTGTCACTGTAATCCCACCCTTTATATTAGCGATTTCGTTCGTCAACCGGTCAACATGTATTTATAATCCCAGCCTTTATAAAAGCAATAGCGTTCGTCAACCGGTCAACATTTCTTTGTTATTCCACCCTTTCTTAAAGCGATAGCATTCGTCAACATGTATTTGTAATCACACCCTTTATAAAAGCGATAGTGTTCGTCAACAGGGCAATATGTAATTGTAATCACACCCTTTCTAAAAGCGAAAGCGTTCGTAAACATGTATTTGTAATCACACCCTTTCTAAAAGCGATTTTCTTCGTCAACCGGTCAACATGTATTTGTAATTCCACCCTAAATAAAAGCGATAGCGTTCGTCAACCGGTCAACATTTATTTGTAATCCCACCCTTTATAATAGCGATAGCGTTCGTCAACCGGTCAACATGTATTTGTAATTCCACCCTAAATAAAAGCGATAGCGTTCGTCAACCGGTCAACATTTATTTGTAATCCCACCCTTTATAATAGCGATAGCGTTCGTCAACCGGTCAACATTTATTTGTAATCCCTCCCTTTATAATAGCGATAGCGTTCATCAACTGGTCAACATGTATTTGTAATCCCACCCTTTATAATAGCGATAGCGTTCGTCAACTGATCAACATGTATTTATAATCCCACCCTTTATAATAGCGATAGCGTTCGTCAACTGGTCAACATGTATTTGTAATCCCACCCTTTATAATAGCGATAGCGTTCGTCAACTGGTCAACATGCATTTGTAATCCCACCCTTTATAATAGCGATAGCGTTCGTCAACTGGTCAACATGTATTTATAATCCCACCCTTTATAATAGCAATAGCGTTCGTCAACTGGTCAACATGTATTTGTAATCCCACCCTTTATAATAGCGATAGCGTTCGTCAACTGGTCAACATGTTTTTATAATCCCACCCTTTATAATAGCGATAGCGTTCGTCAACTGGTCAACATGTATTTATAATCCCACCCTTTATAATAGCGATAGCGTTCGTCAACTGGTCAACATGTATTTGTAATCCCACCCATTATAATAGCGATAGCGTTCGTCAACTGGTCAACATGTATTTGTAATCCCACCCTTTATAATAGCAATAGCGTTCATCAACTGGTCAACATGTATTTGTAATCCCACCCTTTATAATAGCGATAGCGTTCGTCAACTGGTCAACATGTTTTTATAATCCCACCCTTTATAATAGCGATAACGTTCGTCAACTGGTCAACATGTATTTATAATCCCACCCTTTATAATAGCGATAGCGTTCGTCAACTGGTCAACATGTATTTATAATCCCACCCTTTATAATAGCAATAGCGTTCGTCAACAGGTCAACATGTATTTGTAATCCCACCCTTTATAATAGCGATAGCGTTCGTCAACTGGTCAACATGTTTTTATAATCCCACCCTTTATAATAGCGATAGCGTTCGTCAACTGGTCAACATGTATTTATAATCCCACCCTTTACAATAGCGATAGCGTTCGTCAACTGGTCAACATGTATTTGTAATCCCACCCTTTATAATAGCGATAGCGTTCGTCAACTGGTCAACATGTATTTATAATCCCACCCTTTATAATAGCGATAGCGTTCGTCAACTGGTCAACATGTATTTGTAATCCCACCCATTATAATAGCGATAGCGTTCGTCAACTGGTCAACATGTATTTGTAATCCCACCCTTTATAATAGCAATAGCGTTCATCAACTGGTCAACATGTATTTGTAATCCCACCCTTTATAATAGCGATAGCGTTCGTCAACTGGTCAACATGTTTTTATAATCCCACCCTTTATAATAGCGATAACGTTCGTCAACTGGTCAACATGTATTTATAATCCCACCCTTTATAATAGCGATAGCGTTCGTCAACTGGTCAACATGTATTTATAATCCCACCCTTTATAATAGCAATAGCGTTCGTCAACAGGTCAACATGTATTTGTAATCCCACCCTTTATAATAGCGATAGCGTTCGTCAACTGGTCAACATGTTTTTATAATCCCACCCTTTATAATAGCGATAGCGTTCGTCAACTGGTCAACATGTATTTATAATCCCACCCTTTACAATAGCGATAGCGTTCGTCAACTGGTCAACATGTATTTGTAATCCCACCCTTTATAATAGCGATAGCGTTCGTCAACTGGTCAACATGTATTTATAATCCCACCCTTTATAATAGCGATAGCGTTCGTCAACTGGTCAACATGTATTTGTAATCCCACCCATTATAATAGCGATAGCGTTCGTCAACTGGTCAACATGTATTTATAATCCCACCCTTTATAATAGCGATAGCGTTCGTCAACTGGTCAACATGTATTTATAATCCCACCCTTTGTAATAGCGATAGCGTTCGTCAACTGGTCAACATGTATTTATAATCCCACCCTTTATAATAGCGATAGCGTTCGTCAACTGGTCAACATGTATTTATAATCCCACCCTTTGTAATAGCGATAGCGTTCGTCAACCGGTCAAAAGGTATTTTGTAATCCCACCCATTCAATAGAGATAACGCTTTCTCTTTATTCTATTTTGCATAAGTACTAGATACATTGTGGAATGATGTTTTGTATTTTAGTATTCACGTTTACAGGAATATTGTTGGTATCAAGGTCAAAACTATTGTATTTTTTGTTGTTGAAATGCAAAGAAGCAAAAATGACCAATCAAAATCTGTTACAAATAGTAGGTTCTTCAATCAGGCACATTTATCTTGTCAAAATTAGTTTTATTATAGATATTTTGAAGACTCCAGGGGCAGTGATTACGAACAGTCTCAAGTCTGCGTTCAGACTCAAGACTCAATACGGCAAAACTTCATTTCATTGTGATTTTCCTTCTATCAAAGCATTGATGGTGAAATTGGCTGAAATATATATGGAATAAATATAGTTTTTGTTCTTGAATAAAAAAGATAAAAAAGCTTTTCTGAGTCTGAGTCTAGACTTGGACTTGAGACTGTTCGTAATCATGGCCCCTGTTTTCTGAGCCTGAGTCTCAAACTCAGACTCAGGACATTAGTGACTACGAACCCTTGCACCAGTATCACGATTATTTTTATCAAAACGCATCTTAAGTTTTTGAAAACAATACATGTGTTTATACATTTAAAAACGGCATTCATTTGAGTATGTCGGTTAAATACTTGATCTGGATTTCAAGGGGAAATTATTCTACAGCCAAAAAAGGACTTGAGTACAAAACATTGCCTTTTAACAATTACTCATTACAAGTATATTTTTGCTCTAATATTAATTTTCTTTGAAATATTGTCAACATCTTTTTACCAACAAATTCTATGAGAAAACACGTTTTTAAAAAAGTTTAAAAATATGCAGTATGTTGAATCATACTACGCTTTATGTGGTAAATTGACTTGAGATCGAGATTGAAATATGACTTAAGTATTTTTGTGAAATTGGGGCCTGGTCTTCATGAAAATGTTAGTGTTTCGTACGTAACAAACAATACCACGGTCCATCAATATCAAGGGCATAACATGATTATGAAATGTCTCTCGTAAAAAATAACACGGTTATCTGCCGGAGCATCAAACAGTACACTAACCGACAAAATTGTAATCGGTCTTAATGAAATAAATCTTTCTTTCAATATGTTAATTATACACATGGCAATTCACTTGAAAGGTCAAAAGCGTGAATTAAAGCGATTTCAACTTTATGACCTGATTAATTTAAGAATCTAAGTCAGTCCTCATAGGAAACGATTTTTCTTCACTCAGTGTTATGCGGTCATACCGGTCGGCCTATCATAAAGCCTTGTGCCGTGTTACGGAAGGGTAGCAGAATTCTAACTTTTCCTTAAAGTTAACAATTTCCGTAACTGATTTATTAAGATAGGTAAAGAAGATACTTAATGCATACGTTCCAATTATAACATCCGGATACTAACCTTGAAAACACATGCAATCTGCCGTATTAAAAGGCCTTATATAAAGGGCCGAACATGAGTTAACATCGTTTGTAAAATTTCAAATGTAAAATATTTGATGATGTGCAAAAATATATGGATAAAAAACTACAGCTGAAACAGTTCTCCCAAATCTTGTTAGGAATATTGTAAATCACAATTATATTTATTCAACTTCCAGAGCAGTAAATAGTTTAAAGTTAACAACGATGACGTTAACAACGTTGTTAACTTTGACAAAGTTCTGGACAAGCGGCCAATGGTCTTTTTGTTTAGTAAATAATAAAATAATGAAGGACCATTACATCCCAATGAAATCGGGTTATAAACACATGGTTATCGTGCAGTCGTATGTTTTATTATGAGCATAAACTCTCTGTTTAAACGGTTATTAAATGATTTTTGACTATGATACATTTTTCTTAAAGCTACAATTGCAGGTATGAAGCTAAGAATGTATACAGGCGAACCCCGTTGGCTCGAACTCGCTTGGCTCGATTTCCTCGTTGGCTCTAACTGGATGTAATGGATTTTTGTGAGCAGTCTTATGTCACTGGTGTCCATGCATTTCCGCAAAAATTGGCTCGTTCAAAGACAAAAAATAAAAAAGTTGTCAAAACATTCAATCTGTGAGAGTTACGTAATCTTTGTTAATTTTTAAATCTGTATTGCTCTCGAAGTTTCACGTTACCACTTTATAATATGCAAGATACATGAGATGCAAGATACAAGAAAAAAAATTAACGTCGGGTGTACATAGATTACAACACTAGCTCGCATAGCTATTTTACGACAAAATGCAAATCAAATAACATATCAATATTAATAAACCACAGAACCTGGAAGATAATATTTTTTTGCAGTATTCCTAACACGAGATAAGTGTTGAGATGCACTTGTTTTATCAAAATATAGTCAAAACTCTGGCTCGAACTCCCATGGACCGGTGAAAATACTTCGAGCCTCGAAAAATTTGAACCAAGCGTAATTGCTTACATTCAGTTTTAAGAAATCGGTCTTTTAAATCCAGATCGACCTACGAGGAATTCGAGCCAAGCGAGTTCGAGCCAACGAGGTTAGACTGTATATGAGCACATCATAGAATGTTTCACCTAGTTAGTTTACAATGATGTCGTCAATAGCGGTGTCAACTTTAGCAAAATTCTCAACAATTAAACCAATAAATGCTCAAAAGTGAAAATATTTTCTTTGTATGTTATTGGTCATACTTTCTCGAATTGTTGGGCATACTTATATGTTTGAATAAATGTTTTCATTAAAGCAGTCTAAAACAGATAGATGGATGGGCCACTTTAAAAACCCTCAGAGTTTTTTTTAATTAATGTCTATGGTGATATACGCCTTATGAACAAAATAAAATAAACAAATTTGATAGGGATATCAAGAGCCATTTTTCAATGAAACAAATGAAAAAGAAGAATGTTACAATATTTGTTTTCAAAGGAATTGAGTTTTCAGGTATAAGAGCTTACAATTGTAAATATATCTGATTATATAAGCAACAGTAAACATCCTGTGTTTTGTTTACATAGTGTATGTGAATTTCACACTTTTTCATGCTTGTTACGGACTAAACATTAGACCAAAGTGTATAATTCAAGAATATTTTCCAGAAATTCGAAAATCATAATATACAACTGTCGGAAGCTCGACTTCCACGGGTTAGACAACAAAATGGTCAGGTCTGGGACGTATTCCTTCTACATATTATTTATTCTGGCTGACGATCATTTTTAGGTTTCGATATCTCGAAAACCCTATCACCATTGCCGGTCCCAAATACACGAATCATAATATATATTTATCGCCCTGGGGCCTCTCGGGTGCTTATATTTTCAGAGGTTTTGAATACTGAAATGCAACTGTCTTTTAACCTGACCGATTTCCATTGGTCCAATGATTGTAAGTGCGAAAATAATAAAATGGCAATGTCTCTTTGATATCGGGAAATATTGCACCGCAAGAAGAGACAATTTATTTAAAGTATCAGTTTTCATTTACAGACTTGCGCCTGACAACATTATAATCGGTAATGCTATTAAATTGATGAAAAGTGGTGGTTTTCATGCTCTTTTAAATCTCAAAAGCCAGACTTGGATAATAGGTAATGTTTTTACACAATTTCCATTTAGTTGGGCAATGATTGAAAATGATGAAGAGATAATTATATCTCTATGAAATTAAGAGTTTTCTCATTGGTTGATGAGGCATTTCTCCATTTTGAAGAACAATTAAATAATACAGATATGTTTTTGTGCTTTTTCAAAATCTCTTTATTCATAATAATTTAGGGGGTAACTTTTATTACTAAAATACCAATCATCAGTTCTGAAATTTCAGCTACCAATATAGTTTCAAGAAAACGTAATTAATTCCTTTGCCTTTTTGCAACTGGAATCATGACATCGTGTTAAACCCACACAAAGCAACAGGCAAATCCCTTACAGACAAATAAACGCAGTTAATCCCATCATTTAGTGGGATAAAGCTATTTTGATGCACATTTTGTGTTTGTGGTTTTTATACGCCCTGTGTCTCTCATCCAGTCTTTTTTTGGCGCTCACCTTGGCCTGTGTACACGGTTTATTCTTTTTTTTTTTTGGTCGTTGAGTATATTAACTGGATTATATCATATGTATTATTTTATAATTCGTTGTATTTAAATTGATTCTGGCTCTGATAAGGTTTGCTAGTATTAATTAATATTGAAAAATGTTTGAGGTTGAATTTGAGGGATTTAAAAAAAAATGTTTTCATTTAATTTTTCGTAGATCGATTCTGACGAATGCACCGAAAAACGACACACGAAATAAGTTAGAGGCCAATGTTGACGAGCAACCTCGGCCGGCCGCTCTATTTCCTGTGTTAAGCCAAAATTGAACTATGAACTACTTGGCTACCGATGAATTCATTCGTGTTTTCTGCCTCAGAAGTATTATGGCGTTTTGTGTATGTCGTTGGGTGTATATAAGGCCTAAACAGGTGCTGTGGCTACTGGTCACTGTCATTGCCATTGCATTAGATTCATGTATCAGTAAAAGTAGAGACAAAGACATAGAAGACTTATTGGAGCCAACATTAACCAGACAACACTAATACAGCCCTATGTTAGCAAATTAGCTGGTTGATCAGTGGAATTTTATCACTTAATAACTTTCTACACAATCTGCAAGAAATAATAAAATCTGTTTATGGTTATTTCTTTCTATACATGTATAAAGGTTATGTAACTTTTCTTTCAAATATCAATTCAAACGTCAAACGTCAGTGTCTCTATTATTTTTTATGTAGTGTTGCGCATGCGCACTAAATTACTGTGTAATACGAAATCAAAAACAACGTTTGTAAAACAGAAATTCTGTCCGGCAGTCCATATTTTGTTGTTTATTGTTGTTATTTTTTATATGAGAAAGCAATTCACTTATAATTAAATAAAATCAGAAACAGAAACACAAAATAATATCCACTTATATCAACTTGCACTAGACTTAGTCTAAATAAGAGTTACACGTTACCGTGGAGACCGACAGTTTGTAAAAAGACAGTCTTAGAAAGCAAACTCAAACATAAGAAGAGTATTATCTATGTAAGGATATGTAAATGACCAAATTTCCAGAAATCAGTAGCTAACATTTTCAACCAAGATTTTACTTCATAAAGTTATCTTGAAAACCGAGTTAACAAGTTAGCAATGAAGAAGAAGACATTTGAAATCATTGGAATTAATCTAGGATATTGTCAAAAATGACACTCTGATGAAAAACATGTCAAAAATGGCATTTTTATTAAACACTGTTGAAGTGCCAATTCAATTCAATTCGATATTTTATTGCCTCCAATAATGAAGATAGGAAAATACATATATATTAGACGAAACATATACAAAGGTAATTGGTGAATAAACATGCATATATTTATATAGATATGATGAATATAAACTATTGTCAAATGGATATATATGAACGAAATAATAAATATAAGCAAATATACAAGATGATCAATGTTTTAAATACCTTAGCGAAACGAAACAGAAGGTATACACACTATATAACAATTGTGCCATAGTGTGTGTTTTTCTCTATTGTTAACTTGATTTTTTCTGTTTTCATTCAATAGCCACTCAGCAGCGTATATCCAATATACACTTAATACATAATAATATTAAAGTAATAAATCTAAATAACAAGTATTATTATATTTTATTATTTTTCAGCTAAATATCTCGTGTTTTCTGTGTTTATATTTTTTTTTATAAAATTTGGATATAATTTCCCTTAGTAAATATTTATTTTACATATTGTATCAAACTTGGTTTTCAATTTTTATTAAAGAAGTGAAATTCGAAAACTTACTTTAATTCTATCAAATGGATAGTTTATTAACAAAACACTAACGAATATTAGCATTAAAAATCGAACTTTTTAAGTTAATTATTGTCTGCGTATCAACATGTTCCGCATTAAAAGTATATGACAAAGAAGCATTTTAAACGTTTCCAAATATATTTTAATTGTCCTTAAATACTCTGACATGAACTTAATAAAACTTAATTAAATCTTTACTATAATCAAGTTAATTTATTTAAAATAAATATTTAAACACTATCATTACCTTTTAAATCACAATCGTTGACTGAAAAAGGTCTTATTATTGAATCTTTCTGTAGAATAAAAATAGGATCCCATTACCACTTCGAACTAGCCATGTCTTTTTCCGTGCACTATGTTCTTTCTCGCACGATTACTGAACAAATCGCCGATGTGACCAGGTGACACAACATTTTATAGTCCGGCGGAGGAATAAATAGTGGTAAAACAAGACCTCTACAGAATACGCTATCCGTAGCTGCATGAACCGTGAATTTCAATACCAAGTTATACAGCGACAAACGCGTTGGAGAAACCAATATTAATGAGAGTTTGGCACTTAGAAATATGAGTTGGTCTTTATTTCATTCATCAAGTTAACACACAATGTCTCATTCTTTAATAACAATGGAACAAATAAAACAGCAGTATCAATACGTTCAACACATCTTTAAACAAAAGGATGGGTGTTGACGACCAATCATTAAAACCACAAACAAATTGTTTTCTCTGATGGTAAACATCTAGGAGTAGAACTATAGTATTTCAATGATGTTTTTGTTGTTTAATTGTTTGTTTCATTTATATGGGATGGTAAAAAAACAAAAATAACGCTATCGGAAAGATAGGGACAGGTCCAGCAACAAAACACTTGTACTGTGGTAGCGTTCGATGACACAAAGATCAAATAAACACTCGGCACGAGACGAACACAACATACACATGTTTTATACATGTATAATACGAGTATCGTTCATCAACACAAGGGATTGAAACTAAATGTGTTTAATGAGGGGTTAAACGGGTTTGTAAATAAGTAGAACACCGAGTCTTTCGACAGGTTTGAGCGAGGGTTTAAGTGACACTCTTATTCAAAATCAATACATACACATGGATAAACTACTAGGTAAAACAGGTGATGCCTTTGAATGTTTACTCGGTGTCAGGCAAGGTGAAAGTTTGAGTCCATTTTTATTTGCAATGTATCTAAACGATTAAGAGATTGGAAGAGCTTATGACAAAAGGTGCAAATGGCATTGATGTAAACAGACTTAAAATATTCCTGTAGATGTATCCAGACGATATTGTTATTTTTGCAACTACACCAGCAGATATGCAATCAAATTTAGATATTCTGGAGCAATACTGTAAACGCTGGAAAATAGTTGTTAATAGAGATAAAACAAAAATAGTTGTGTTTAGAAAAGACGGTAGACTGCCTAATGATTTGAACTTTCGTTATGAGGGTGGGAATATTGAGATTGTTATCTGGGTATTGTTTTCACGCCTGGTGGTTCGTTTCAAAATGCAAGACATTAGCTGGCCAAGCTCAAAAAGCATTTTCAAGTTGAAGAAAAACTTATTTCATTTCACTAATATTTCCGTAGAACATATTTTAGATCTTGTTGATAAGCTGGTTAAGCCTATCTTATTTTATGGTTGTGAGGTTTGGGGATTTACAGATGCATTATGCGTAGAACGCATACATACTTTATTTTGCTAATCAATATTGAAAGTTAAGACATCAACGCAGAATGATTTTGTATATAACGAGCTGGGACGCTTAGATTTTGTTCAGCTACGTTATGTATCTATTCTTAAATATTGGTTTAAAGTGATAGAGTGCTCGGATAGAAAATTTATTAACAATGTGTATAATATGATGTTAAGAGACATTGATATTAGACCAAGAAAAAAGAACTGGGCCGCTAGTGTAAGAGACATGCTGTGTAATTTTGGGTTCAAGGAGGTATGGTTAACACAAGGTGTTGGTGACATAAATGTATTTATCAACTTGTTTAAATAAAGAGACAAAGATAACTTTATTCCAATTTTTAATAGTCGGAGCAACGTTTTATATATCTTTCGGTAGATTTGAATACCAAGCATACTTGAACATTGTTAATGTAGAAAAATATAGAATTGCTATGTCACGGTTAAGACTTAGTTCTCATCGTTTACTAATAGAAACTGGACGATGGTCAATTGTACCAAGAGAAGTGCGCCCAGTGAGACGGTATGTATTTTTGTTTATTTTCTCTCCATAATTAAACAATTAAATTTCCTAACATCAACCATGTTCCAGCGCCCAATTTTCCCTGTAATATGGTACCTTCATTTTGTCAGACAGTTCTGTAGTTTACTTGGAATGCGTGTCACAAGTTTTCAATCGAGGCGAAATGTGCTGCGGAAATATATGAACCAAGCATGAACAGTCCATTTTTTTTCTAAATTTCGTCATTTATATACGCAATTTCGTTTACAGAGCTATTTATGAACATTGCATGTAGCCCTATCGATATGCCCCAAGATATGTTACCATAGCAGCGTACGCATTTTGCGAAAATAACGCTACAACCGTTTTTCGAACCAAGCACTTACGAAATATTATTAGCGGAGTTATGTGTGTTGTTTCACACTGCATGCTTTTGTCATAAAAATAATGAAAATAATTAACATTTATTCCAATTTATTATTTGTTCCTCAGCCATTTCCTGAAACTAATACTCTTAAAGTATAAGAAATTTAAAAGCTAACTTTTAATTGATATAGTTTTGATGCTATAAAATACAATATTTTAAGGTATGTAGATCAATAAGAGACAATTCGACAGACGCATACAATGTTAAGAGCTAAAATGTATAGCAACATATATTCTCTTGGTTTATTTTAAACGTTAAAATATGCGAAAATACTGTACTCAGTAGAGATACAATGTACAATGATGTTCAGTACACTTCACAATGAATTAATACTATGGTAAATCATTCTTTATTCCAAGCCTATCCGTTTTGAAGTAACCATTTTCGAGTCATTTCTACTGGCTTTCTCCCAACGCACACCGAGATTGCCCTTTAGCGAGGAGTTTCTATCTGTTGAAACAGTCGTATATTTTCCGGCCTGGCAACCTTTTCCGTGCTGATAAGTCAAATGCATAATACCTGTTAATTGAAAATACATGAGTTTAGTTATGAGTTAAAATAAACGATCACAACAAAATAGAACTTAGGAATGAATTGTTGTGACGTATACAAAGAAATGGCCATTATATTATGCGAGTTAATGTATAGACGAAAATAAAATACCGCCAACATGGTGCAGTCATTGCAGAAACATTTCCTGATATATTTTTTATATAACTTCAAATCCATATCTTCGATGACTGTTTTAATAGATCATGATTTTCAAATAACTCTGAGCGGAGAAATTGTGTTATATTGTTTTAAATAAGAGTATTACCATAAAAATAACGATGCTCGGACTGTTCAATAAAATTCTTTTTGAAATTAAATGGTCTAGTACATTATAAGAATACATATACAACCTTTATAGTACTATGCTACAGGAGTAGTATGCGTTTCCAGATGTTGAACGGCTTGTTTATCAGCCTGAAAAAGAAATACATTAAGCGTATAAACTGATGAAGTGCTTGGTTCGAATAATATTTCGTAAGTGCTTGGTTCGAAAAATGGTTGTAGCGTTATATCCGCAAAATGCGTACGTTGCTATGGAAACATAACTTAGGGCATATCGATAGGTGTACGGTCAATGTTTATGAATAGTTATGTTAACGAAATTGCGTATATTACGGACGGAATTTTGAAAAATGGACATTTCATGCTTGGTTCAAAGATTTCCGCAGCACATTTCGCCTTGATTGAAAACTTGTGACACGCATTCCAAGTAAACTACGGAACTGTCTGACAAAATGAAGGTACCATATTACAGGGCGAATTGGGCGCTGGAACATGGTCGATTTTTGGAAATTAAATTGTTTAATTATGGAGAGAAAATAAACAAAAATACGTACCGTCTCACTGGGCGCAGCCATTTTATAGCGCTTGGTATCAAAACAATGTACCACGTGATTTTCGCCTCTGAAAGCGCCAAGAATGATTTCAGTCAGTTAAATGTGAGAATTTGCTTACGGAAATTTCACAGTCAAAACTATGAACCAAATGTGTTCCATACTTCTTTCATAAAGTGACGAAGAGCAGGGTTATAATATTAAAATATTCTTAGTCGGGAAAATATGTCTGTTTTCCCTCTTGGCTACATCAAAAGGTAACTGAAAATTAATTACGGCTTTGGTGTTGTATCAATGTATACTTAATAGGTCAACATATCCACCACTATTGTTCAAGTCCCGGCGGCCGTGTGGATAAGCCCGCTGTTTTCTATTTTTCCTTGTCTTTACCGACATATGTTCGAATCCCATTAAAACCAAAATACCATTTGTATGATATAACAATATTTTATTTGCTATTTCAACGTCATATAGTAAAATAATTATAACATAAGTGTTTACAGATGCATTCCTGGGATAACTAATTTTTGGTCTAAACACATGAGCGAGTCACTTTAAGAACTGATTTCCAAAACATCAAAGTGTTGTTTTTTTATAATTTTTCATACCTTAGCCCATGATATTCTCCAAAAGTCCCCCTATCTTATACGTTTATACGTACTAGAAGCACCATCCCACTGGAACGTCTGAACACTATGGCATGGCACTAATTGTATAAGCATATATAGATATATCAAGTTTGAGATCATACTGATAATTATTTCATCATCTTACAACAAAAGTCATATTCCATTGGCTTTTCCCTTTCGGATACCATGGGGAAGTCTTCGATTTAATGTCTGCAGTGATATACTAATGCACAAAGTGCCTTATACACTAGAAACGCGTTTGCTTTATGTTCTATTTCAAAATGGTCATTTCAATATCCTTGAACAATCATCTTCTGTTTTCGTAAACAAAATTCGTAAACATGTTCAAAAATGCCGACCAGAATTGGTCGCACATTTATTAAGATTATTCCAATATAGTCAATTTAAACAAGAAAAGAACACTAAACCTGCTTAAAGTAATCCTTTTTACATCAATTTCAGTATATATCATAAAACAGTCCTGTTCCGATTTGATAACCCAACATGCATTTTCAAAAAACATCTAAAATCACCAAATACCATTGTTTTTGTCAACGAATACAGCTGACGACATCCAAATGTAATTTTCTTTTCTCTGGTTAAGGTTACACATGACTATAAGCTATTTAACGACGAGCTGCTTTTTCCCTAAGCAGTATTTTTGTTAAAGAATACTCATTAATGAGACTAAATAAAAGTGGATGGTTTTCAACCAAGTTATATAAAGACCATTTGAAAGAAATGTTTAAGATAACGTTCAATGTAATTTTTACAACAAGACAGAAATGTCTAAATCATTTGTACGATTTTAATGAAGCGTCGAACATATCTGTGTAAAAAACCTTCTTGGTACTAGACGCCAAAGTTCATTCGGAACACCGTATACTTCCATTGATGTAACGGCATACATCCGAGTGTTTTCGATGGAAAATGACCGAGGTGTTTCTAATAGTGCAAGGTCCAAGTACAAATAAATTCTACTTTCAGATCCCTTTAAAACTTTAAATCAAACTCAATGTATTGCCAATATATTTTTTTGTCCGTTAGAACAACGTTGAATTGGTAAACAATTTGTTTATGAACAGATATTCGTTCGTTAAGTGTTATTCTGTTTACCGCGGCGGAGTAATGCTGTTGTGAAAAAATGAGTATTCTCTGACCTTTACATGTAAGACTTTTGTAAATGCTCACAACCGTGATCGTCATTCACATACATATGTGAATTTATTGTTTGTTGGCATGTCATGACTTCTGAAATATATACAGAATATTATTCTGTAGTATAACCGGACTTATTTTGTGGGCGATTTAGCAACATTGCAAACAGTTCTTATTAACAGATTTTCCTATCTTCAAGAGAACATGGTTACTGAACAGCGTAATAAGTATTAAAACACAAAATCGCATTTTAATTTGTGACATTTTCTTAATTGGTTTAAGGCAAGAAACAAGTATCATCGTATCTTACACTGTTTTGTACACATCTGTCAAAGAGACTTTAGGTATATAGAACACAAATGCATTTGAAAATGAAATAAAATTGGAGTAAACCTATCGAATTTAATTAAAAAAATATGAAACTTAAACAGAAAAAAACACACGATGTTTTATATTTAAACACTTCCGTGACATTTATTTCCATTCTTGGCGTCAAATATCGGTGTAAAAAGGGGAACCCCAGTTCCAGCCTAATGTTTATCTGTTTCGTGAATGATATATGATCAAATGTTAATCATAATATAGACGGTATTTTCAGTATAAATGATGTAAAATCATACTTATTATTTGCTGACGACGCATTCATTTTTGCCCAGATACCAATAGCCTTATGATCGATGCTTAATGATCTTAGACTACAAGTATACAGTGGGCTTTGGGATTTAAAAGAAAGCACACTTTAAACTGAAATAATGATATTTTAGAGAGGTAGGAAGACTTATTTTATAATAACTCTACCTTTAATAAAACAAATATAACAATGACTGAAACATTCAAATATTTAGGTATAACTATGTTTTAGAATGGTAACTGGAATAGAAACACGTAGCACAACACTCAATGTATGACTTACACATTTTAAAGGTTAACATCAAAAATGGATGTAAACTTTTCGACAGACTTATTGGCTCAGGTTTTAACTTTTGCGCAGAAAATTTCGGATATCATCCTGTAAAAGACATAGAATAAATTCATTGTAAATATATGAGGAAAATTCTTCATGTCAGAAAAATAACAGTCTATCTGCGTTACATGTAGATTTAGACAGACACCAATGGTAGAAGAACGTAAAATAAAGATTATTAAATGCTCGATAAGAATATTGAACTCTGATAATAACTCTCTCTCCAAGCACACTTATACAATGCCAAAGAATAATATCGATAACAGAAATAATTATATCGGATCAAATGTAAAAATGTAAAAAATATATTGGATGAAATTGGAATGTCTGATATATGGTACGCTCAAGATATACAAATAATCTCCATCCAATTAATAAAGCTAAGAATTATTGAAATATTTAAACAATCGTAAAATACATATATTATGAATCAAACAGATGAGTTGTACTTTAATCGTCCGAACCTAAAGTCCACACACTGGCCTATAATATCAAAATCTGAGTTTATTGACCCTGAAAGTAAAAAAGTAAACCTGACTCCAAGCTGACCCTTACTCGCTAGTACCAGATATTAGCCCTAGATGTCTCCTACTTGTCAGTAACCGATCTTCGGGTGTAACTTATCTCCTTTTAGAAGCATTAACCCCAGAGTTGTCAAGTACACCTATCTCGTTTAATCATATGAAAGATAAACCCAAACTGTTAGGGCCAATTTTAGCGCACACATCTAATGCAATTCAGATTCATACTTCGAAACTATTATTTTGATATGCATTAAAATGCATTTTAGAATGTCATAAGACATAATGAGTTAATTTGGTGGATAATCCCTACCAAATAGAATAACTACAAAATTTCGTTAATAATATTCTCCCTGTTTACATTCTAAAATAACGGAAACACTTTCTTTGCAAATAACGTTATTGTTGTTTTATAATCTAGAAAAACATATTACCTGGGATTTTAATTTTAAAACTAGACACAAACATAAAATCACGCATTTACAACACGTATTCTGTCTGTCTTATATGTAGCTTCTTGTCAAATGTCTGTAAGACATTGAACCTGCTGCCCCATAAGCGAGGTTATCGTTAAAATCTGCTACTGTGCTTGTTCCTGTAGTTTCCGCTATATTTCTATCTCCGTAAAAGAGAATTCTATTATAAGCCTGGAAAAGAAAACTGTCTGACTGATGCAAAACTAGATGTTACTAGTGGAAAACACAACATGTTCAAAGGCGAAAATAGTATTGTGCACCAGTAAACATGAAGACTCCTCTTGCTAGTTTAAACATAGTTTATACAACACGTTTATCAAGCAATGCAACATTGTACATCATCATAAATTGAAACGAAAACAGAGCTTTAAAGTGGTTCTTCTGGAAAGTGTTTCTGCTGTTTCTGTCACGTGAAACAAAACGAGATATTACCATATGATCAGAGAGGCAATTAAAAAGATCACGATGTGCATGATTGGATAAGCGAGTTGAAGCAATGTACTTTAAAACAGCTTAGAGTCATTGTTCTTACTGAACACAAGGTTATCATTACAAATTTTTGTCTTCACTATGTTCCTGAGTAGGCATTTATCATATTAAAGTTGTCGTTCGGCAAGCCCAGAATTTGACAATGTTTTATTTGATAAATACATATTAACAAACACTACGTGATGCTTGTTGGGAGAGATACCAAACAAATACTTAGCATCTGACGGTAAATGGACTGAGATGGGAATGCAGCCTACGTGTAATTGTCTTTAAAGGCCATAGCAGCCAGCCCATTCAACGGATGGCTGGCAGCTGTGGATATGAAAACATGCGATCTGGCGCCGTTTTATCAAAGGGGCGTGTCTAAAATCATTCGTTTGATATTTCATGAGATTTAAAGTGTCTTGTTTTGATTATTTAATATCAAAATAATGTGTTAAAGTGCAACACTGTACTTAAAATCTGTTCGATTGAAATGAACTAATGGTTTCTTTGAACGGGTGTCTAGTATACACGGCTAAGCAGAAATAAGTTACATCAAGACTGATTACAATGTTGGACATTACTGTAAAATGCTTATACCGTTTACCTATAGAACTGCTATAGTTAAGTTCCGCATGGATACCAAATATCCAGCCGCCAATTGCATTATTTTGGTCAAAGTCAGACAAAATGTTAATAGATTGGTCAATATTTATCATATCATCAGATCTAACCAATCATATAATTCAAATGCGCAAAATACATTTTGATATGCACATGTATATGAAATATTTAAAAAATTCATTTTATTACATTTTTATACTTATTATCATATCTACCTTTTATTACATTTTTTACATTTTTCAGTTGATAGTTGTAATACACGTTTTGGTGAAGTTTTTTGCCTTGGCCGAAGAACGTTTGATGGATGGAACACGTATTCTTATTAAGATAAATTACACCTTTTTTCTTTAACAAAGAAGTCATTGGGTAAATAAATGTCTATCACGATAATTGACTACGTTGATGAGTTATTGTCATATTATTTATACTTCTTCTTAAAAATACCATGCTTGAGGTGAGCCTAACCCACTTAACTGCATTTTCCTGTTATGTTTTTATGTATTACTCGACAAATTCACGCGTAAATTTATGTTTTAGGCAATGACATATCTGAATATGTTATGGTGACTCAGAAATAGATGTTGTATCAAAGATATTGTTATTGAGGTATTGTTTTCACATCTGGGGGCTCTTCTATGGTATGTTTTAAAAGACTATCAGGTCTGGCAAATAAGGCTATTTTAAACTGAAAAGGTATCTTCAGAGTTTTGTCAACATATCAACTGAACATGTGTTAGATCTATTTGATAAATTAGTTAAACCAATCCTATTTTACGGTTGTGATGTTTAGGGATTTTCCAGTGCCAACAATATAAAAAGAATTCAAACAATGTTTTGTAAGAATTTACTAGGGGTTAAAACTTAGACACAAAATGATTCCGTATATGGTGAATAAGGAAGAATAGATTTGTTTTCTATGCGATTGACATACATTTTAAAATACTGGTTCAAAATATTACAATGCTGTGACAGAATGTATTCAAAGGTTATGTATAAAACGATGTTAAATGAAATTGAAAATAACCCAAGAAAACACAAACACATTTATCAGTATTTTTCAGCGTCGAGTTAAGGATATATTTATCCAAAACTGGTACAGCAGATTAGAAAACTCAACTAGATCATCGTTCTATAAAGGGTTTGCAAATTTTGAGTATCAGTCATATTTGAAGAATGTAAACATTAATAAATATAAAATAGCATTCACTAAATTACGACTTTCATCACACCGGCTCTCGGAAGATGGACAAATATTCCTAGAAATGATCGCATATGAAGAGCATGCAATACGTTAGAAGATGAGTACTACCTTTTATTTGAATGTCTTTTGTACAAAAACATACGATGTTAATACATTAAGACATATTCTAGGGAGATACCGAGCATGTTTAAGGCAGTTTCATGCTAAAGTCTGAAAATGCAAACATCTTAAATTTTTTAGCTGTATATATATTTAATGCATTTGAAATTAGGAAAACGTATGTACACCTATAATCAATCAATCAAACAATCAAAATCTTTATTTCCTCCTTAAAGGAGATATGCATACATATGTACAAATATATATATATATATATCTAATTTCTAAAGCATTTCAAAGAAACATATCAGCAATGTGTAATTACAAATAAATAATAATAATAACTATTACAAATAACGTGTGACCATACATAATCCCAATTAGTGGGCATCGTCATCATACAGCAATACAATATGTTCGTAACCATTTTTTACACATGACAGACAGTCACTAATAAATTGGAACGATATCAGGAGAAAGTCCTTATTGTCATTATTGTCAAGCAGTGGCGCTAAAGGTGCACCCATCAGTTTCATAGTAAACATGGATTCGTCCAATTGAAGTATTTCTGATACAAACTCAATGCCGAAACATGAAATAGCGCACAAATATTTAGTTCGCAATTCAGTTGTTGCTGCACATTCGCTGACTAGGTAAACAATTTTGTCCGTTGTTTGGACATTACAGATTTGACAAAGTGTTAGAGAGTCAAGTCGACAGCTGCGACACCATTGTTTTGCAACCTCGTGCATAATGTTTCTCTGAGCAGCACGACAACACGTCCTGTACACAATTGACGGAGCGATAGTTGGTTGTAAAATTCTGAAGCGAGCAAAGTCAGAGTCTGTCATAATTCTGTATGTCCACATTTCAGTCTCGTATCTATACACTAATTGCTTGACAGTTCTTTTCCATACATACTTACTCGGCAATATTGTCGGATCTACTAAAACATTGTTAATAACAGAATGAAGATCGTATTTACAGAGTGTGTTACAAATATCTGGAATAAAACCATACTTTATGGTAGTGTTACAAGATATGAATGACAAATATCTGCGTATAAAAATATTTCGACATGTACTTTTACAATCAAGGCTTAATATCTTGTGTAAAAACACAAGTTTCCTAATAATCACATCGCAGGTAAGCTTTTGCAGTCCAACCATTGCTTCACACATATCTGATCTTGTCGAAATATGAAAACCCTGTATTTTTTTAACAATGAAATGCTGAAATTTGTCAATAGTATACATGTTATGCGCAGTAAGGTTACACCATAATTCACAACCATAAAGAGCTATAGGCTTGATTATTTTCTTGTAAAGATCGGCGCTTACCAAAGGGTTCACTCCGAAAGGGTGGACACCCTGTGCAGCCATAGAAAAAAATGCATTTTTAGCCTTTTGCAGTCTTTCCTGAATTCTTAACGAAAACTTTTAATTGGAATCCTGTCTAATTCCTAAGTGGTTTACATTGTCTGCTTGATCTATACATATATCTCCATAAAGGATTCCTACAATTGGTATCGTCCTTTTACTTGTAAAGGCCACAACGCTTGATTTGGCTACGCTTATATCCATTTTCCAGTCTTTGCAATAAAAGTACACAATGTCTATTAACTTCTGGAGGTAAAGGGGGATAACTGCAATCAGTGCTATATCGTCTGCGAATGATGGGTTACCTGCCTTGACTGACATGACACTGCTTCCGTAGTTACTGTTCTCGAGTGTGACGAGTAGTTTATTGATGTATACTAAATAGAAAAAAGTTGACAAAACTCCTCCCTGCCGAACTGAGCGTTTAACGTTAATGGCCTTTGATGTACTCCCGTTTGTGCGAACTACGCATTTAAGACTGCTGTATGATTGTATTATTAAGCGCAAGAGTTTTCCACATATTCCCAACTGTCCAAGTTTGTAAAATAGACCACCGTGCCACACCGAATCGAACGCAGCTTTCTGGTCGAGACAAGCGGTGTATGCATTACTGCCACTCTCAATCTGTGTATAAACTGTTTCCTGGAGGTTGAATGCAGTTGTAATGCAGCTAAGTCCTTTCTGGAAGCCTTGTTGCTGTGCCGACGGGAATGGAAAATTAGAGGTGGTCACATGGTTGTTAATTCTTATCAGCAGTATCCGTTCAAATATTTGACAGGTACACGGAAGTAACGAGACAGGTCTATAGCTGTTAGGGTCGCTTTTAGTTTTACCCTTTCCTTTGTATATGGGAATAATTATGCTAGATTTCCATATATCTGGGACTTTCTCGTTACGTAACACAGAGTTAAAAAGCTTAATAAGCGCATCTCGAATAATCACGCCACCATGTATAATGTGTTCGTTGAGAACATTGTCTATTCCTGGCGATTTCTGTTTCTTAAGAGTATGTATAACGTGGTCTATTTCCTTGATTTCAATGTTTGCTAACAAGTTTGGGTTGTTTAAATTATCATTTGCGGCAAAAATATTTACGCAGTTTAGTGTTTCAATATCGTTTGATGAAAGCGGGTATTCCTGATCAAATACACTTTTGAAGTAATCCTGGAAGCCGACTACCACTTTATCGTCACTGTACTTGGTGCCATCAATAATTAAATCACTGCAAATATCAGGACGCTTCCCACTTTTACGCTTAAGTGTTTTCCAAAATAACTTGTAGTCAAGTTCAGCGGTTTTGTTAAGCTCATCAAAGTAATTATTTTCGCTCTCATCTTGCTTTTTCCTTTGTATGTTTCGAAAGTTTGCTTTGGCCTGTTTGTACTGTCGGTATGACACATGGTCATTCCCCCTTGGGCGCCCTGCCGCCATCCACATTCTACGCAGGCGCCTCGCGATGGTATGTGCGACCTTAACCTCCTTGCACCAGTAGGGTTTAGCCCTCTTGTTAAACTTACTGACCGGCAAACGACGCGCAGCACTGTGAAGCGCTTCTGTGATCAGAGTGTTCAAAAAGTTCGGGTCGCATTTTTCACTTGCTGTTTCTAAAACACATTTAAGGTCACATTGTATAGAGTTTTGATAATTTCCAAACTGCTCGCTAGTACACCTGTGCCATGCAATGCAAGGCCCCCTAATGTTTAATGTCTGCGTTTTAGGTTTAACATGAAATGTCATGATAAGCGGAAGATGGTCTGACGTAAATATCTCTTCACTTTCAATTATCTTGAATGATTCTATATGATCTCTGAATGTTGGCTCGATAAATATATAAACCAATATAGATCTAGTTGGTACAAATGTATGAGAATTTTTCGGATTACAGGACAGTAAATTGTTTTTCCGGATGAAATGTGTGAGCTTTCGTGATTTCTGACTCCCTTTACCACCATCCTGAAGAAACTGGCCGTTGAAGTCCCCTGCGGCTATAACGCTCCCCATTTTGCCGTAGTGGCATATGAATGATTCTAAATCACTTAATACTGATTGGTAAAAATCTAAGTCGTTACACGCTGGTAGGTACGCACAGAATATATATAGAGGCGATGTGTTTAAACACTTAACTTCTATACCTATGATCCTATCACTAGAAATATTCTCAATCAACTCTATACAGTTAGCTTATGATTTTTTGTACATAATTGCTACGCCCGATTCGCCACACGTAATCGATCCATATTGGTCTGAACTGTTATCGATAGTAACAAATGAGCTATAGTCTTGATGTATGGACTCGAAAAAGGTCGCAGACCGTTGTAACAACTTATGCTCATTAATCAAGCAAATATCAATGTTATGTTTGGTCAACATTTCAGACAAAGGATATGCTGACGACATGATACCACGACAATTCCAGCTTAACAAACTAAACATCAAAAATAGTAGTATAAAAATATAGAGTACAGTAATCATTGGTAACATAGTTAGTTCACAATTGTGTTAAATGTTGCAATATTTATAAACACACTAATGTTGCTCAGTATATGTTTCTCCGATCCCTCCACGATGCCCGTGTATTCTTCGTGTAATCGTAGTTGGGGTCATAGTCGCGAAAAGGTCCACCCTCGTTGGTAAGCAAAACAATACTAAGATCGACATTTCACATTTAATACATATCATATGCATGTTGTATTACTGTATTATGTAGACATTGTAGTAAAGATCCAATATTTCAAACAGCATTACGAAGTTATGCATTATCTGATTTATTGTGCAAGAAGTTTATGGTATTAATTCCGTTTATTTCTTCCAGTGCATGGATATAGTGCATAATTCAGGTGTCTTTTATGATATGTTTATCAAATTCTATAAAAACTGTTGTTAATAATATGATACAAATATACGATTTCATAGTTTTTGTTCATTTATTTATTTATGATATGTATATCAAACTCTAAAGGTACAGTTGCTATTTATTTGATACAATTATAGTTTACTTGTTCGCTATTTGAATTTATATACGTAAGCCAATGTATTCGATGAATTTGATCACACGTCATGTTGGCCTATTTCAAATAGTTAGTGTGTGTTATATTTCCTTGAATAAACTTTCTTCTTCTATAAACACGAGTTGCGTAGCCACGATTAAAATATTTACTTTTGGTGTTCACGAGGTGTAATATATTGCAACCTTACACTGAATCATAGATTTTTTTATTATTATATGCCATAAAAGGATAGTAAATTGTTTTTTGTTTTTTTTTCAGAAAGCGCATCAAATTGTATGCGAACGTAACGTCATTTCAGAAATCGCGTCGTTGAATTTGTGTCTTAGCCATGTGCGCGCTGACGTTTGATTTGAATACGGGCTAAAATTTCAAAACAGTGAGAAACATCAAAATGTTATTTCACTGTTATGCCATTTTGTATTTCACTGATAGATCTCTATAAATCACCGCAATGAACATACTAAATAATGCTTTGCTTATGCAGTTCGATTATGGGGAATGGATAAATGTTAAACTATCCACTGAAACAAAATACATATTGTTTTGTGTTTGCAGTTCAACATAAGTTGTGTACAGTGGGTAATGAATGCGTATATTGTACATTGAAAAGAATAAAATAACTATATTTATTCTAGCTTATACATTCAAAATGGAAATCGTGAACAACGTTTTTATGTTTTAGCAACTGTTTCAATTCATTTGTCGGGATATTTTACACAAGCACCACACATTAGTTGACGGAAAAGGGTTCAAACATTTTTGCCTTTAAATAACTGTAAAACGGATATGAATCTTGTGAATGATAGTCAGTTGTGGAAACAATTTGAAAATGCCTGAAAATGGAAGCACGCAACGAACCAATGATTTCTGGAGTTAATTACAGAAAAAAATGGAAATTCATTTGCATTGATCATTTGATTTAATGAAATGATCGCAGCATTAAAACGGTTATATTCAATTTGTTTGATTTCTTGTGTTATCTATGCAATATTAAGGTCTTACAATATGAAATTGTTTAGAAAACTCTACGATAAATTGCACATCTGCAGTAATATTTGGAAGTGCGATGTATACATCAATGTATACATCAATGTCTGGCGATTATTATCCATGAAGATATATTTTCTTCCTATCCATTGTATTGATTTCGAATTTTGTTTTTAAATGAATAAATTATTGAATGAATTAATACTTTTATAATGTTTTTTTTATCTCCATAAAAAAGGAAATACATCTTAGTTTCTTGACCCACTGACCTTAAAATCGTCCTGAAGTTATCTGCTTGTCATGACTAGCATGACTACCAAGTGTGGGGTCCCTCAGCCAATGCCTTTTTATAGCTGATTGATCGGAAACGAATTTTCAGCTCATGTCACTTTGACCTTGACCTTTTACCAAATGACCTTAAAATCGTTCATTTACTGGGCATGACCAATCCGCCTACCAAGATATTTTCCTATTGACCCACTTACCTTATACTTGATATGGTTCATCCCCTGTAAATAAATTTGATGACCGTTGATCCCAGTTTCATTCGGTTATTGATCGAAAATAGTAGTTCAGCTCGAGGTCACCACGATCTTTACATTTGACCCACTGATATGATGCAGTTTATCTGCTGAATAGATCATGACTAACATTCCCACGAAGTTAGAGGCTCCTGTGCCTTAGCGCCCGATTGATATATGCCCTGTAACGACGCATAACAGCATCGCCGCATTAACGAAATCGACCACGTTTATGCAGTGATTTTCAACACATTAACAGGACTTCCTTATGTAGCAAAAGAGTACACTTTCGCTGCATAAAAACAATTAGAACACATACTAGAACAATAGTGGTTGATAAAGTTTCATCAAGATCGGACTAAGTTTTTTGTGTCCACTTAACCAAGCTTTGAACTAGACTTTTAGAGACGTACATTCTGACAATAATTTAGTAAGATAGGTTTTAATGTTAACCAAACCAATTGATCTTTCTGCGACAACGTTTGAAATGACGCTTGGCCCGACTTATGGCGGAAATATATGTTACGACAACGCACTTTAAACGTCATTTGAAACGTTTCTAGAAAAGTCAATTGTTATCGACGGACAAACAACAGAAATCCAACAATCCTCACAGCTCCACGTGTGCTCTTTGTGCTCAGATGATCTAAGAATTATTTCCTTGTCAAGAACCACTGGTAATTGTGCGATTTTGAAATTTATTCACGTCTAGCATATATCTCTAGATACCAGGGCAACAAAAGGAAAACTTTTGATGATCATATTGTTTCCCAAAATTTCAACACAACATTCGTTTTGGGCACTTGAAAAAGAGGACACAGGTGACTCAGATGACTGATATAGGGTCATCATGTACGTCTTTCTTTCATTGATTGTGTTTTTATGCACTAGTCATTTGTAATCAAGAAAATGTAGATGTGAACATTCCAAGGGGAGTAATCATTTATTTTCAACTTTCGATTATGGCTCAACTTTAAAATATTATCTTAAATTTGACCAAATTTCCTGCCTACTTTTCGCGTATTTTTTTTCAAAATGACAGTTATATGCTACGCCCTTATCTTAACCATCATCATAATAATCAACAACATCATCATCACAACCACCATCATCATCACCACCATCATCATAATTATCATCATCATCATCATCATCATCATCATCATCATCATCATCATCATCATCATCAACGTCATCACCATCGTTTTTGTTGAAATATTATTTAGCTTTATAAGAAATGGTAAAGTTATTACTATTTATGTGGCAAAAAGGCACAGTTGTGCCCCATATAAGCAATTTCTCCTTAATGCGTTGAGCGACGCCGCATAAACGTAGTCGCCCTGTGTATGCGTTTAAAATCGCCGCATAAACGAAAAAACACGTTTATACGGCGATGCTGCTATGTGGCGTAACAATGACGCCCTTCGATGCATAAAACGAAAAGCAACAAAACGGACAAAAATCTTATAACACTTTAAGGAAAAGTCCTCAGCACATTTTCTAAATATCAAAAATAAGTGTGTTTGTGTTTTTTCAATATACCTAAAATAGCACCAGAAGCGCCACAAACAGTTTTTAATTATAATTTTACAGTGAAATTGAACGCTATAGTTCTTGTATAATTTTAAAAGCTTGGTTATAATATTTAAAGATTCTTAGTTTGAAGCACACTGTCAATTAACCATCTTAGAATGGTACGTACGCCTTTAAGGTATGAAACCTTCTTTGCATATACTTACTAAGCTATGAACAGTTAATAACAGTATAACATTGAACGATTGAGCTGCCACACGAATTCTTTAAATACGTATTAACACTGAGACATCGTTCACAAGCATCTGTAATTTTATGGACACACTGAACTGTTTGTTGGCATGTCACGACTTTTGAATGATTTACAACATCTTATTTTATTATATAACCTGACCTGTTTTGTGGGCGTTTTAAAAATACAGAAACACGTAACACAACACTCCATTTATGCCTTACCCATTTTTTGTATTGTTTTCAATCAATTAAACCTTAAAATTAAAGATAAATATTTGACAGTTTTATTGGCTCAATTTTAAATAATGGTACAGAAATTATCGTTAACCATCCAGTAAAAGACGTAGAATTTATTCATTGTTAATTGATGAAGAAAATTCTTAATTTCAGAAAGAGTGCTAATCTTTCTGCCTTATATGGAGAATTGGACAGACATCAAATGGTAGTAGAACAATAAAGATTATCAAATACTGGATAAGAATAATGAACTCTTTTTCCAAGCACAATTATACAATGATTAAGAACAATATTGATAAAAAAATAACTAAACGGATTAAATTGGGCTTTCCATGTAAAACTATTTTAGATGAAATTGGAATATCTGATTCATGGTACGCTGAAGATAAAAAAAATCTCCATCCAATTGATAAAAAAATAAAAATTGACATCTTGGAATACATATATTAATCAACCCAACAGATTAGAAACATACTGTTGGTATAAAAACAAAATTTAGCAAGAAAATAACCCCTATTCAGTACAAACAAATACATTTAGAATAACAATTAAAAAGTTTCGGATGTCCTCACGATTTCTTGATTGAAACGGGAAGACATTAAATTATACCCAGAGCAGATAGAATTGGTACTTATTGCAGCATGAATTTCATTGAAAATGAATATCATTTCCTCCTAGTTTGTCCCGATTATAATATTTTACGGAAAGAATACTTTAAGCCATATTTTTGCCACTGGCCTACAAAACATAAGTTGATAGTTTTGATGTCATCAGATTCTAAAATATCTTAACAAAGTATTAGTAAATTTACATACTATGCATTTTTTTTCATGCTTGTTGATGAAATATGGAGTTGTATCAGTGAAATAACCACAGTGAAAATATCAATTTGAAAACTACTTTTAAAACCCATTGTAGTTACTTCCCCTTGATCAAAACAAAAACACTTTACTTTGAACCTGAAGTTTAAATAAAGATATTTTTGGAAATTAACCACTTACCGTTTATTAGAAAAATGGTTATCCCATTTTTCAAATGTTTTCTTAATCTTGAAGCTGAATGTTCGAACATTTGTTTTCATACCAAACAAATAATAGACGAAAACAACTGTTCGAACATAAATAGAATGTTATATCATCGTTCAAATGTATTTTGAACTGTTTGTCGTTGTAATACGTAATACGAACTTCCCGGAAAATTCACACAACAATTTACAGATATTTTTTACCCAACCCACGCCTCAAAATATGTCAATAAACTAGCGTGGTCCTCATCATTACCCGGAAATAGACCTTTCTTCAAGCAAAACAGACTAGTCCCTGACAGTAAGAAGACTGAATATCCATGTATCATGAAACGCACTCTAAAACTAAGAAAAATGATTTATATTCAATGATTATCCGCAATTGTTTTGCACATTCGACCTTTCAAATTTTCATTCAATAAATGGCGGCGTAGTAATTTGGTTATGTATTCATGCCCCGCTTTAAATAAATGTGTTTTCGTTATTTTTTTTGGAACATAAATGCACTAATAAAACTTCATTGATTACTGTTCGTAAAATCTTTGCACTAAAACACGAGCGAATGACTTTAAAAAAGAATAACAGAGAACTTTTTCTCAACGAACCGGAAATTTAAAATTGACAGCTACGGTGAGAGGCGTTTCACGGGTTACTGCGTAAAAAATACACTTTTAAATAAAGGGGGTAAGAAAATGAATTAAAATACTAATAAAACTCCGAAAATAAGCATAAAGAAACAGAAAATTTGTTTACTTCAGTGCAAGATCGCCACTCGTGAAAATATGGTTTTCTATGACACTCGTGAAATAAAATACGATCTTACACTAAAAAAAACATCAAATATCCTCTATATATTTCGATCACGAACAAGATACTGATAACTAATACCATTTTTGCTTATATGTATGAAATTATGCAAGATCTCTCTATTGACCATGACATTGCTTCTTACGCCAATGTGATATATAATAATGTTGGCTATGAATGTTGTAAACGTTTAATGCTGAATAACTGTTATGTTATGTTATTTAGGCAGGTTATTCCAACACTTTCTTATACAACTTTGATAACAAATGACATCTCTTGAATTATGGAAGGAATTATCCGCCAGTTCTCTCCATATCCTTAATGGCATTTCAATTTAAATTATTCTTTTGCTTAAAGGGAATTTAAAGACTTAAGTGTTTTAATACTACTTTGTTAAACATTACCTTCATTTTGCACCCGTTTCTGTTTTTTGATTGTGATAATTGATATAATTTCCCTGAAAATGTGTCTCATACATTTTAATTTAATATACAACATTAAAATAAACATTAGGGATTCCATTTATGAACTCTACAAAATATGTTTTGATTAATTTGTATAAAATTGTTAAAAACTTAATAAAAGAACATAATCGACTATAAAATGCTGCTGAACATTGTTAAATCCAAACTATGTCGTCTGCATAAGAATGGTGACATTTTCAAAAATTGAAGCGGGATCTAAACTTACCAGAGCGTATTCATAAGACAGAGGTCACTTTTTAATTCTTACTTATCAAGGGATAAGTACAGGCTTCAAAATCACCTCAGGCGCTCTGAAGTTTATACCAAATTAATGATCGTTTTCCTTGTACATGTATTTAATAAAAACCCTGACCATCTTCAAATTAGTTTTAGAGGAATTTCTATATTTTCAGGTATACACAAACCCTAAACTATTTGCCTGGTAAATGCTTAACCAATACTTATCAACCTGACCCTTATTGGCTGGTACCAGGTCTACCCCTAGATGTCCCACTAGATGTGCCACTATCCGCAGCCAATTGTATAAAACCGGTTATCTTTTTGGTTTGGTCAAAGTTATCCGAAATGTTTATCGATTGGTCAATATTTATCCAATAATTTTTTCTAACCAATCAAATCATTGAAAAGTGTTCACTAGCCGAAATATAACCTGTGGACAACTTATCCGAGTTTTATACAATTGGCTGCCGGTCTTCAGATGTCACATCGCGTTATTGTATCGGTGTCAACGCTCCACCCCAAAGTCCACGTACTGCCTACTGGCTTAATATCAAAATCTGTGGTTCTTGGCCATTTGAGTCAATTTTGGTCAACCTGACTCCAGGCTGACACTTATTCGCTGGTACCAGGTGCAATCTATAGATGTCTCATACGTGCCAGTAACCGCGATTCGTGTATAACATCATCTCATTTTAGAACCATTAACTCCAGGATTGGTAAGTCCACCTATTTCATTTAATCATTTGTAAGCTAAAACCCTTTAACGCACACAACTAATGTATTTTGATTTATACTTCGAAACTGTTATCGTGATATGCATTGAAATGCATGTAACAGTGTCATGAACTAACGGATAATCCTTACCAAATTAAATAACTACATAATTGGATGAATACTTCCTTCGCTACACCAAGTACAGCCTACTTTATTTTATTTCGCTTATACTTTTCTCCCCTTTTTATTCTAAAATAACGGAAACACTTTCTTTGCAAATAGCGTAATTGTAATAATGGCTAGAAAAACATATTAGCGTGGGATTTAAATTTTAAAACTAGACACAAGCATAAAAACACGCACTTAAGACGCGTATTCCGTTTGTCTAAGATGTGGTTTCTTGTCAATTGTCTGTAAGACATTGAACATTGTGCCTCTAAATTGGGTTTATTCAGGTAAACCATGGCCAGCAGTCAGCCGTTATTGATTCTAATCATTTAAACAAGGGCTGGGCATGTAGACATAATATAATGTTTACTCTGAGCTGGTTAATGTTTCTTAATACACATTTATTTTATTATATTAAAGTGTTCGTCCGTCAAGCCCATCGTCTTAAAAAAACTTAATGAATACATAATAATGAACACTAACCTATACATTATGCTTGTCGGGAATAATTCCAAACAAATACTAAGCATACAGCCGACATTTAATTGTCTTCAAACGCCATTTGATGCAACAAAAGCCATCAGTTAACAGATGATTCATGGCAACTGTGTAAACAATTTGAGCGTCATGGAAAATAAGATCATTCGATCTAAAAGGGGCGTGTCTAGAATTAGTATGAGATTTTTTGAGATTTAGTGTGTCATCTTTTGATAATTTGATAATTTGATATAAAATTTGTTAAGATGCAACACTGTAAGCATCTGACGGTAAATGGACTGAGATGGGACTGCAGCACGCATGTTATATTATCTTTAAACGCAATTTGATAGAACAGAAGCCTATCATTTAACGGATGATTCATTGCAGCTGTGGAAACAATTCAAGCGTCACGGAACATGAGATCATGCGATCTAGCTTTATGATCTAAAGGGGGCGTGTCTAGAACCATTCGCATGAGATTTCATGAGCTTTAGTGTGTCTTGCTTTGATAATTTTATTTCAAATGTGTTTGAATGCAACACTGTTCAATAATCTATTTGATATTTGATTTAAGCAGAAATAAGTTATGACCATACAGATTAAATAAGAACGATTACAATGTTGAACAAAGCTGTATAATGATTATGCCATTTACCTATAGATCTGCTATAGTTAAAGTAGGATATGGTGTTGCAACATTTCGCCTAGAAACTGGGCGTTGTGAAGCATTACCTTAAAACCAGCGTCTCTGTCCATTTGGATGTTTTGTTGCCGGCATGTATGTGTGTATGCGTGCGTGCGTGCGTGCGTGCGTGCGTGCGTGCGTGCGTATGTATGTACGTACATGGACGAGACTCTATATATAATCTATATAGTATAACAACAATGTGTTGCCAACTACAGGCACATATTATATCCAGCCACAAACTGCATAGTCAATGTTTGGTCGAAGTTAGCCAGAATGTTAATTGGTTGATCAATAATTATCCAATAATCTTTTCTAACCAATCATACCGTTTAAATGCGCAACTAGATTAAATAAAACCTATGTATAAAATCTAACTTTCACCATTCCATTTTTAACTATTACATTTATACTTTGTATCAACTCTACCTTTTACTTGTTTATGCTCTGTATCAACTTTACGTTTTATTTAAGTTGATAGTTGTTAATCACATTTTGATGAAGTGTTTTGCCTTAGCCGAAGAACACAATATTTGTCTACCTGTCAGTTGATGATAAATTATCATTTGATTCATTCTTCATATTGGAAATTCCAGGCTATGTGTGATCCTTATCGGAATACAAACATAGATTAAACCAACGAACTGATCTGCATCGTTCATTCAGCTGTATGCACGGACGATATTAATTCGCGCATAAAATGACGTTTAAGGCAATGACATATCTGCATATTCTATATATAGCGTGTACATTCAAAGCGGTAATCGTAAACACCGTTTATATGTTTTGGTTACTATTTGAATTGATTTGTCGCCGTCAGTAGACGGGAAAGTGCTGCAACTAACGGATTGGGAAGAATAAACGTTCTTGCCTTTCAACAACAGTGAAACCGAAATAATTCAAGAGAATAATAGACAGTTGTGGAAACAATTTGAATATGCTGGATAATGGAATCACGTCATGAACAAATAATTTCTGCAGTAAATTAAAAAAAAGAAGATTTTTTTGCAATTATTATTTGATTTAATGAAATGACCTTATTATTTAAACGGTTATATTCAATTCGGTTGATTTATTGTGTTCTCTATGCAGTAATAAGGTCTTACAATTATCAATTGTTTAGAAAACTCCGCGATAAATTGTACATGTAGATTAATGTTTGGAAGTGCATGGTATATATATATATATATATATATATATTAAGGTATGACGAATATTTTCCGTTAAAATATATGTTTTTCCTATCCATAGTATTGACTTTCGGATTATGTTTGTAATGAATAATTCTAATTTATCACTTGTTGAATTAATTAATACTTTTTAATGTGAAAAAAATGCTATGGAATATATTTTAGCTTTACTTTAAAATAAATAAGTTTGTTTCTCGACCATAAAATTGTTCGAGTTTATCTTCTGGCCATAACACTTTCCATGTCTGGGGTTCCTCGCCTAATGCTTTTTTACACCTAACGATCGGAAACGCATTTTCAGCTAAATGTCACTACGACCTTGACCTTTTACCCAATAACTTTAAAATGTCAAGTGCATTTGCTGGGCATGACCAATCCGCCTTCCAAGATTCTGGACCTTGAGCCACAATGAATTTCTGCTCAAGGTCAACTCATTCTTAACTTTTGACCAATAATGCACAGTCAAAATAATGAGAAAGAAAGGCACACGTTACTTTTGGCATTCAGTCAAGAGCATGGTTATAATATTGAATAGTTCCTGGTTGGAAACACGCTGGAATAGTACGATTGCGTTAATAATTACGTTTGTAAGCTTTTTATTTTAGTATGACGCGTCAAAAACATCTTTGTAAGAAACCTTCTCGGTGAATACTTACAAAGCTATAACAAGTTAAGTACAGTATAACACTGAAAGTTTGAACAGACGCACGATATATAAAAAACGTATTTACACTGAGACTGTCGTCTCCAAACAATTGTGAATTTATGGAAATAATTAGAAGGTGTCATTGTCTTTAGTTGGCATGTCATATCCTTTGAAATATCTACAGGTTACTATTTAATAGTATAACCTGATCTCTTTTGTGGGAGTATAATATATATAAATAACGTTCAAAACAATTCTTAAATCAGATTATTCTCTCTTCAAACGAACAAGGTTAGTGAAGTCCATAATCAGCAATTTAACGCAGAATCGCATTTAAATCGGTGACTTTTTTTATAAACAATGGACACCGTAATTTACGCCATTTAATGCCATATCAGACTGTCCGTATAACGGATGACTGGCAACTTTGGAAATAAGAACGTGCGATCTGGGGCCATTTTATCAAAGGGGCGTGTCTCAAATCATCCGTATAGATTTCAAGAGATTTAATGAGTCTTGATTTGATAATTTAATATCGATTTTGAAGTGCAACACTGTACTTTTAATCTGTTCAATTGAAATGAACTAACGGTTTCTTTGGACGCGTGTGTAGTATATATGGTTTAGGCAGAAATAATTTACATCAAGACTAATTACAATGATAAACATTACTGTAAAATGCTTATACCGTTTACCGATCGTTAAGTACTACAGATATACCTTAAATCCAGCCGCCAATTGCATTGTTTTGATCAAAGGCAGCCAAAATGTTAATTGGTCAATATTTATATGTCAACGCACTCTAGTACCGGCTCGGTTTGATATTAAAGACTGGATGCAACACTGTCAACGCCCCCGTGTACAGACTCGGTTTGATTAAGACTGGGTACAACACTGTCAACGCCCCTTGTACAGATTCGGTTCGATTGAGACTGTATGCAACACTGTCAACGCCCTCTAGTTCCGGCTCGGTTTGATTGAGACTGTATGCAACACTGTCAACGCCCTCTAGTTCCGGCTCGGTTTGATTGAGACTGTATGCAACACTGTCAACGCACTCTAGTACCGGATCGGTTTGATTGAGACTGTATGCAACACTGTCAATGCCCTCCTTGTACCGGCTGAGTTTGATTGAGACTGTATGCAACACTGTCAATGCCCTCTAGTACCGGTTCAGTTTGATTGAGACTGTATGCAACACTGTCAATGCCCTCTAGTACCGGTTCAGTTTGATTGAGACTGTAAGCAACACTGTCAATGCCCGCTAGTACCGGCTCAGTTTGATTGAGACTGTATACAACACTGTCAATGCCCTCTAGTACAGACTCGGTTTAATTGAGACTGTATGCAACACTGTCAACGCCCGCTAGTACCGGCTCGGTTTGATTGAGACTGGGTGCAACACTGTCAACGCCCTGTAGCACCTGCTCGGTTTTATTGAGAGTGGTTGCAACAGTTTATATATAAAAACATTTCTTAGCCTATAAAATACAATCCTATTTTTCTGCTTCTACGCGTTTGAAATACTATTTTGGCTAAGGATTGCATCATTAAAATACAACCGAATCTAAAACATTTCACACGTGTAGAAACGTTACACAGACTTTTATAGGCCAAGAAATACTATATGTTTTCTGTGAAGAGCGTTATTCAGAAATTAAAGTCACTTACATCGGTTTTGATCTGTGGTGAGTCATGTAAGAACCCCGTTAAAGTCACTTGATTCCTCATCGTGTATTTCATTTCAAAATTTAAAAATGCTTGTCAGGTTTAGATATATTGTGTATCTTGGTTTACATGAAATTGGGTTGGCATTCATACACCACGTTTCTATTTTTAGAATGTCTTGAAGCAGGGATTGGGAAAAGACGCACTTTTTCAATTTTAACGACAACCCAGTTAAGAGGCACAAGGTTCAATGTCTTACAGACAATTGACAAGAAACCACATCTAAGACAGACAGAATACGTGTAGCTAGTGCGTGTTTTATGCTCGTGTCTAGTTTAAAATTAAAATCCCAAGCTAATATGTTTGTTTTTTTCTATATAGTTTTACAATTACGTTATTTGCAAAGAAAGTGTTTCTGTTATTTTAAAATGAAAAAGGGGAGAACATTATTAGCGAAATAAAATAGAGAGAGCTGTACTTGGTGTAGCGAAGGAAGTATTCATGCAATTATGTAGTTATTCCATTTGGTAGGGATTATCCGCCAGTTCACTCATTCTTATATGCATTTCAATCCATATCACAATAAGAGTTTCGAAGTATGAATCAGAATTTCATTAGTTTTGTTCGCTAAAATAGTCCCCAACAGTTCGGTTTTATCTTACATATGATTGAACAATATAGGTCTACTTGCAAACCAGCTCTTGGGTTAATGCTGTAAGACCTTATTATTCCCAGATCATATTCTTCTTAGGTCTGGGAAAAATATGATTTACCAAAATGGTGGTAAGCAAGAGAATCATATTTTTCACAGATTTTGTCGATGACATTGTTGTTTGATAAATTTGATATTAAAAATGTTATAATAAAAAAAAAAAAATAATAAAAAAAAAAATTAAAAAAATAAATAATAATAATAATAATAATAATAATAATAATAATAATAATAATAATGATAATAATAATAGCATGATAAAAGTAATTATAATAATAATCATAATAATAAAATAGAAGAAGAAGAAGAAGAAGAAGAAGAAGAAGAAGAAGAAGAAGAAGAAGAAGAAGAAGAAGAAGAAGAAGAAGAAGAAGAAGAAGAAGAAGATAAGAAGAAGAAGAAGAAGAAGAAGAAGAAGAAGAAGAAGAAGAAGAAGAAGAAGAAGAAGAAGAAGAAGGAGAGAAGAAGAAGAAGAAGAAGAAGAAGAAGAAGAAGAAGAAGAAGAAGAACAACAACAACAACAACAACAACAACAACAACAACAACAACAACAACAACAACACATAATCTTAAAACTACGCCTGATACAAACACAAAAAAAACATATTCTTACTCTATATTTATCTTGGTCGGATTGTGTCCTCGAGGGTGAATTGATACACTATCGTAAATGCTTGATTATATCAGGCAAGCTCGGAACAGAATTATCTTTAAACCAAACCTCTTCTAGCACTGCGTTATTCACTGCTTACCCGAAATTTAGCCGTTAAAAGCGTTAAAAAACTTTTTCAAGTACATCTGTCTATGCCAACACAACTCACGAGAACAAACACAATGCCATCTACCTTTACTAGGCATACACCAACTATTACGGTGCCAACAAGAACCAATGCTATTCCTACTGATACCAATAATACCCGTACAGCTTCAACATAAAAAAAACTATCTCTACAACAACCGCCACTGCGTCTACAACTGCAGCCAACTAACATCAACAGAAACGACAACAACATAATCAACGATTCTTTATGACTAGAATATATACGCATACATGTTTATCAACAAAATGTATCCGTTATACTGGAAATAGCAATCTGTGACAGATGTGACTCAGTTGTAAAATTTACTTTTTTGGAAATAAATGATGCAATTTTTGAACTGTAAGGACTGTGATTTCATGGTATATAAAAAATCGGCTTCGATCACAAATTTCCCAGGAGCTGTGTCATATATGTTCGAAATGTGTGACAAATGAGATCTTATTTTTCCCAGCTGTGAAGAATAGGATCCTTTTTTTCCCAGGTGGGAAGAATATGATCTGGGAAAAATAAGGCCTTACAGAATGCTCAAAGGGTCAAAAACCGCATCTTTTGATATTTTAGTGGACTTTGGGGTGGGGCGTTGATACCACTACAATAACGCATTGTAAAATGTTTACGAAGCTGTTTAAATATAATTCATCGTTGGTTTGTTTTCTGTCAAGCAAGGTTATAGACTATTTCATCTAGATTCTATACGTTTACTCCGGTTTTATTTAATTTTCGAATGCAATTGTTTTCTTCTTATATCTTAAGTCTGACAGATGCAAACAGAAGTGTAAATTACGGTGATAATTGTTTAATGCCTGTAATTGATTCAAAATATGTCACCGATCAACGGTCATCAAATTCATGACCTAAAGAACCCTATCGAGTATAAGGTAAGTAGTAATTCTTTTCTTATGTTGATAAAATATTTACCATAGTATTTTTTCACATTATAAAAGTATTAATTCATTCAATAAATTAGACTTATTAATTTAGAAAATAATTAGAAAAGGAATACCATGGATAGGAAGAAAATATATTTAATGAAAAATAATCGCCAGACTGTGATGTATACCACGCACTTCCAAATAACGGTTCATTTCATTAAACCAAATGATAAATGCAAATGAATTTCCATTTTTTTCTGCAATAACAGAAATTATTGGTTCATTGCGTGCTTTCATTTTTAAGCGTATTCAAATTGTTTCCCAACTGACTATTATTCACCAGGATCATGTCCGATTCATTGTTGTTTAAAAGCAAAAATGTTTGAATCATTTTCCGTCTACTGATGTGTTTTGCTTGTGTAAAATGTCCCGACATTGAAATTGAAACAGTAGCTAAAACGTATAAACGTTGTAAACGCTCACCATTTTGAATGTACAAGCTAGAATAGGTAGAATATTCAGATATGTCATTGACTTAAACATAAATTTATGCGCGAATCTGTCGTTCAGTTCAGCTGGAGTTATACATAACGACATTTATAGCAAGAATATACAGGCCCCAGTTTCTCGAAACATCTTAAGTCCCTTATAACAAGATTAAGCTAATCTCACTATTTTTCTTTGTCTTTAATTCGCGTAATATCAACTTCAGTAAGAGTTATTAGACTTTAAATAACTGTTATGGTTATCACAATAAACCAATTTTATTTGTCTAATTGATGTATGTTACTTAAGCCTATTAAGCTTAAGAAGTTTCGAGGAAATGGCGCCAGATCAGTGAGTGGATTTGGCGCACTTTATGCCTGGCATTTTAAAGAAGGAGAATAAATCATATGACAATAATCGTAGACAATTATCGTGTTATACATTTACTTACC
The DNA here is from genome assembly GCF_026914265.1 of Mya arenaria. Classification (NCBI taxonomy): domain Eukaryota; kingdom Metazoa; phylum Mollusca; class Bivalvia; order Myida; family Myidae; genus Mya; species Mya arenaria. The sequence continues at coordinate 54,139,205 of NC_069138.1, forward strand.
CAATGGCTTCTTTGTTAAAGGAATAAGAGGTCTAATTTCTCTTGATAAGAATACGTCTTCCACTTATCAAATGTTCTTCGGATATGGCAAAACACTTATATAATACGTGTTTACAAATATCAACTGAAGTAAAATTGATACACAGTAAACATGTAATAAAAGGTAGATTTGATAATAAGTTTAAAAATGCAATAAAACGAAATTTTGTGAATATTTGATATACAAGTTATCTTCAATGTATTTTGCGCATTTAAACTATATAATTGGTAAGACAGATTATTATATACCACGCTTTTCAAAATATAACTGTACATGTGCAATTTATCGTGGAGTTTTCTCAACAATTAAATATTGTAAGACCTGGTTACTGCATAGAGAACACAAGAAATCAACCAAATTGATTATAACCGTTTAAATTATACGGTCATTTCATTAAATCAAATGAAAACTGCAAAAAGATTCCCATTTTTCTGCAATTTACGGCAGAAACTATTGGTTCATTGCGTGATTGCATTATCCAGCATATTCAAATTGTTTCCACAACTGTCTATCATTCGCTTGAATTATTTCCACTTCACTGTTGTTTAAAGTCTCTTTTCCATTAGCTACATTCCTTTATTGTCTACCGATGATTGTTGCTTGTGTAAACTGTCCTGACAAATTAATTGAAACAGTAGCTAAAACATATAAACGTTGTTCATGATAACAATTTTGAATGTACAAGCTAGAATAGGTTGTATATTTAGACATGTCATCACCTAAAACGTCAATTTATGCGCACATTTGTCATGGATGATAAGATAGTTCCTTATTCCTTATCCCTTTTTGAATAAGGAATAAGGAACTTTTTTTTCATTATTCAAATGCATTATTGTAGATAAGCATAAGATCACTTCTTTGTAATGTGTCTCGTATTTTCATGAGAATTAAACAATTTTGTGAATAAATTAATGCACAAAAATAGAAAAAAAATATATAAGGAATAAGTTCCTTATTCCGTATTCGAAAAAGGAATAAGGAATAGGGAAATGACTTATTGTCCATAAATGTTTCTTTCAATGCATACAGCTAAAGTTACGATGCAGATCAGTGAGTCGGTTTAAAATATGCACGTTTTTGGATTAGGCTCATACATAGCCTGGTATTTAAAGAAGAACTATAAATCATATAAAAGTATATTATCAACTCACATCTAGACAAATATCGAGATTGCCATTTACTTTCTCTATGGCTTCTTTGTTAAATAACAGATAGATAGATCGATTCTTTAATTCCTTCAACAATGGAGAGCATTACATATTTATAACATACAATACATGAATATACAGTTGATATATATATAATCATAACATAGAAAAGAATAGGAAAATGATATACATGACATCAATTTCAGGGTACACAACAATACAAAGAATGGGAAATAAATGACATGTCCCTACAATACACAGAGTTGTCTTTTCTCTTTAAAAGAATATGTGTTCCACTCATCAAAAGGTTCTTTTGCTGGGTCAAAGTACTTTATCAAAATGAGTATTACAACTTTCAACTGACATAAAGTGTTTAGTTGATGCATTGTATAAAATGTAATATAATTTAGATTTAATGTGGATTTGATACATAAAGAATATATACAATTAAAGGTAGATTTGGTAAGGAGTATAAACAATTAATTAAAGGTAGATTTGATACAAAGTATAAATGTTAAAAAATGAAAAGATGTAGATTCTTTCAAAGGTTATCTTTGGTTTAGTTTGTGCACTTAGATTATATGATTGGTAAGAAATGATTAGTGGATCAATAGTTACCATTCGATTAATATTTGACTAACTTTGACCAGAATAATGCAATTTGCGGCTGGATTTAATCTATCACTGAAGTTGTCATTACATTGCCTTGTTGGAATAACGTATTGACTATATTTGATATGTTTCATTATTTATTAGACTCTCATCCATAACCATACACACAATTTATGCTTACGTGCATTAATTAGTTCATACAGGTAGGATTGCTATTAATAAAGAGTTATAAGAGACATTTATCAAATTACTTATTTATCAAATACACATAAATAAAAAGTTATGCATGTTCGCTAATCGTAACACTGACATACAATAACTGTGTTTTTATAAGAATCAACATCAATCAGGTTGGCAGTGAACATATAAGGAAAAGTGCAATATGAAATATAAAATTGATTTTTGTTTCTACAACTGAACAGAATCTCTGATTTTCAGCTAATGCTTCATAACGCCGAGTTTAGTCGAATATGTACAACACTACATCTACACCTAACTAGTGCAGATGTATAGGTAAATGACATAAGTATTTTACAGTACTTTTCAACACTGTAATCAGTCTATGTAGACTCAATCTCTATGTTCGTAACTCATTTCTGCCTAAGGCTTTTATACTGGACACACGTTCAATATCATTTTTTCCACTGAGTGGTATGAATATAAAACATTGTTTGGAATGCATTGTTATTTGCATGTTTTCTGGAAAATGGCAGTTGTACATAATCATGTAGTCCTAAGGACATCGATTTATCTTTTGTTACAAAAAAGAAGTATATACACCTTGGACCACCCTGAAATCAAATGCTCTTCAACTATCATTTTCCTGCCCATTTCACATTGGAATGCTGCCATACATGAAGGTGTGAACTTGCGAGTGCCCAATAAAAAACTTATCGAAGCGCCATATGTATAAATAAGCCCGAACAAACAAAAGCAAGTGGTTTTGAAAATATATATGTTTTTTTTAAATTATTTTTAGCCAAATTGAAATTGGATAATTTGAATTAAATAATATGAAGCGAAAGTTGAGTTATCAAAAAGGGTATAAGTACTATTTAAAAGCCTAGCAACATTTAAAAAGCTGTATATTAATGTTTGTTTTAAACAATATATATATATTGATATAACATACACAATCAATTCAGTTATGTACCGTTTTAGCATATTTACAATTAACAAAGACTACATATATTAGGCATAAAGAGAACATATGTATTATCCACAGAACAAAAAAGTGGAGACAGAATTAAGAAGAAAGCCTTGAAGCTTATGCTCTGACACTGCTTGACTAGTACCTGTATTTCAAATTTGTTTAAACTTGATAAAGAAATAAGAAAAATAAAATTAACTGATGCTAAGTCACTTTTGTTGGCATGATGTTTAGTACGAGTATGGTCTTGTATTGTTGAGGAAACCGGAGAACACGGAGTAAACCCACCAACACAAAATTCATATTTCTAAACGATATACATGTGCTTTCAATGTCATTTCTTGGTCGCCTCTGCTAGTCAAAGTAACTATCATATCATTTCAATCGAGCATATTCAAGGTACAGTGTTGCATTTCATTAAGATTGATATTAAATAATAAAAACAAGAGACACTTAATCTCATGAAATCTCATACAAATACAGTCAATGGCGCCAGATCGCATGTTCTCATTTTCGATGACGCTCAAATTGTTTCCACAGATGTCAATCACCCGTTAAATGATAGGCTTCTATTGCATCAAATGGCGTTTTACGACAATAACATGTGGGCTGCAGTCTCATCTCCATTTACCGTCGGATGCATCGTATTTCTTCGGAATCTCTCCCGACAAACATTACGTATAGGTTAATGTTCGTTAATATGCATTTATCAAATAAAACATTGTCAAGCCTGGGGCTTGCCGGACAAACACTTTAATATGATGCATGCATACTTAGAAACATTAACCAATTAAGTGTTCAACATTATATATTGTCTACATGCCAAGCCCTTGATTAAATGATTAAAATCATTAAAGGATGACTGCTGGTTTACCTGAGTAAATGTACGGACAATTCGAAAAATACTACAAAATTGGTCAAAAATAATTCAATACGCTAACTTAGAGCCAGTGCTCTATTGTGTTTAAAAGCTGATATCTGTATATCTTGAGTACCATGTTCATGGAAGTCCAACGTAATAGCCTGCATATGTTAACATCTGGTACTTTTCGGTTTCAATTTGAGCCTATGGGTTTTACCTATATTTATCAGACAAATAAGAACAGTCCAACATATGTAGTAAATACGTCCAAAGCAGTCTGGGTTTGACTGATACTACGGGCAACACTGGCAACGATTGATAACGATTGATAAACGCAATTGCCGAAAGGCAGTTCATTTAAGGAATGGAAGTTGAGGTGTAAATATTTAGAAATAAACGTCACTTATTTATTCGATTACTTCGGTTTTGACCCGTTGTGACCCATGAAAGAACCCCGTTAAGGTCAGTTGATTGCTCACCCTGTATTTCATGTCAAAATTTAAACGCCTGTCATGTTTCGATATATTGTATATCATTGTTGAAATTAAATTTTGTTGGTATAGATACATTAATATATCCAGAGAGCACCATTATAAGCTCTGTTTTCGTTTCACTATATCATGTTCAATATATCATGATGTACATTGATGTAATGCTTGATAAACTTGTTGTATAAACTATGCTTAAAATAACAAGAGGGTTCATGTTAACTGTTGCACAAAATATTATTTTTTACAACAGAATATGTTATATTTTCCACTAAAAACATCGAGTTATGCAACAGTCCGAACGTTTTTCTTATTTTCAGCAATAAAAAATATTGTCTTTTACGGAGAAAGTAGCATACCGGAAACTACAGGAACAAGCCCAGTAGCAAATTTTAACGACAACCTCGTTAAGTGGCACCAGGTTCAAGGTACAGCAGATACTTGACAATAAATACACACCGTTTCAACACAACGAGGCACATAGCATTAAAATAAATGTGAAGTACGTTTTGTTATGCATTAATAACAACCAATATACATTAAAACAAATATGCTGTAGCACATACAACAGGGAGCAAAAAAAGCAAAAACAAATAGTCATTTTATCGTAACATATAATAATTGTGTGCAGGTTTAAAAAAAAAACCTCGCAAAAATGTATAGGAAGTATGTTTGTCTCTATATCATAATTATAACAATGAAGTTATTTGCAAATAAAGCGTTTGCATTATTTTAGAATAAAGAAGGGGGTAGTATTTTTAGCAAAACGAAATAAAGAAAGCTACAAATGGTGTAGCGAAGGAAGTATTTTTGCAACTATGTAGTTATTGAAGTTATACTATTTATTTTCATGATCGTATAAAGAAGTGCTCTAATAACCTGCCTATCTGTCAAGAAACTGTTCATGTCTAATATAATACATCTTTTGTTTTTTTCTGTCCAGGTAACAGATGAAATTCACTTTCATTTACTTTTCATGCGCAATTTTGTTCGACAGCATACAAGGCTGTGCAAATTACGGTGATAATTGTTTGATAAAAAGGCTACCGATTAAAATGCGATTCTGCATTAAATTACTGATTATAGACTACACTAACCTTGTTCTTTTGAAGTGAAAATCATCTGTTTTAAGAATTGTTTGAACGTTATTTAACTAAACTTCCACAAAAGATATCAGAATATACTACAAAATAGTAACCTGTAGATATTTCAAAGGATATGACATGCCAACCAAAAACAATGACACCTTCTAATTATCTCCATAAATTCACAGATGTTTGGAGACGATAATACATATTTTCAGAAATCATGTGGCAGTTCAAACTTTCAGTGTATAACTGTACTTGTCATAGCTTTGTGAGTATTTACCAAAAGGTTTCTTACAAAGATGTTTTTGACGCGTCATACTAAAATAAAAAGCTTAAAAACGTAATTATTAACGCTAACGTACTATTCCAGCGTATTTCCAAACCAGGAATTATTCAATATAATAACCATGCTCTTGACTTTATGCCAAAAGTAACGTGTGCCTTTCTTTCCCATTATTTTGACTGTGCATTTTTGGTCAAAAGTTAAGAATGAGATGACCTTGAGCAGAAATTCACTGTGGCTCGAGGTCCAGAATCTTGGAAGGCGGATTGGTCATGCCCAGCAAATGAATCATATTTTAAGGTGATTGGATAAAAGGTCAAGGTCGTAGTTACATTTAGCTGAAAATGCGTTTCCGATGGTTAGCTGTAAAAAACATTAAGCAAGGAACCCCAAACATGGAAGGCATGCTTGTTATAAACTCAAAATATTTTAAGGTCGAGAAACAAACTTTTTTTTTTTTAATGTTAAGCTAAAATATATTCCATAGCATTTTTTCACATTAAAAATATTAATTAATTCAAAAAGTGATTAATGAGAATTGTTCACTACAAACATAATCCGAAAATCAATACTATCGATAGGTAAAACATATATTTTAACGGAAAATATTCGTCATACCTTAATATATATATATACCATGCACTTCCAAACATAAATCTACATGTACAATTTATAGCGGAGTTTTCTAAACAATTGAATATTGTAAGACCTTATTACTGCATAGAGAACACAATAAATCAACCGAATTGAATAAAAACGTTTAAATTATACGGTCATTTTATTAAATCAAATGATATTTGCAAAAAATTCCCATTTTTCTGCAATTTACTGCAGAAATTATTGGCTCATGGCGTGATTCCATTATCCAGCATATTCAAATTGTTTCCACAACTGTCTATCATTCGCCAGCATCATATCCGTTTCACTGTTGTTTAAAGGCAAAAACGTTTTTTCTTCCCAATCCGTTAGTTTCAGCACTTTCCCGTCTACTGACGGCGACAAATGAATTCAAATAGTAATCAAAACATATCAACGGTGTTAATGACTACCGTTTTAATTGTACACGCTAGAATATGTAGAATATTCAGATATGTCATTGCCTTCAACGTCATTTTATGCGCGAATTTGTCTTTTTCCGTGCATACAGCTGTAGTAACGATGCAGATCAATGAGTTGGATTAAACTGTGTTTGTATTTCGATTAGGTTCACACATAGCGTGGTATTTTCAACAAGAAGAATGAAGCAAATGATAATTAATCATAAAATGACAGGTAGACAAATATCGTGTGTTTTTTTGGCTAAGGCAAAACACTATATCAAAATGCGATCAACAACTATCAGCTGAAATAAAACAAAAAGTTGATACAAAGTATAAAAAGTAATAAAAGGTAGATTTGATTCAAATGGTTAATGTAATAAAATGAATTTGATGCATAGGTTTTATAAAGTCTAGTTTGCGCATTTAAACTGTATTATTGGGTAAATTTTAACCAATCAATTAGCATTCTGGCTTACTTTGACCAAATATATGCAATTTGTGGCTGGATATAATGTGTCCTGTAGTTGTCATCACATTTACATTTTTATTAGAGTCTCGTCCGTGTAGACACACACACACACACACACACACACATACACACATACACACTTACATACATATATATACAAACATACATACTTACACGCACGCATGAACGCACGAACGCACACAAACACACGCACACACACACACACACACACACACACACACACACACAGATAATTGACTAAAACCGTTATCAAATCAACTTTTTATCAAATATACAAATAAAAATTACTAATTTTTATCAAGTTTTGGTGAGTGAGAAATACAATGAAGTTATTTCGATCATTCAAATTCTTAAAATTGTCAACAATATAAATCACTTTTTGAATTAAACAGTTTCCTTGAGCAACATCAAGAGGACAATGAGGAACACTTTCTGACTGAACAACATTGCAGCCAAATGGACAGAGACGCTGTTTTAAGGTAGTGCTTCACAACGCCCAGTTTCTAGGCAAATGGGTGCAACACCACATCTGAATTAAATTTTGGCAGATCTATAGGTAAAAGGCAAATCATTATACAGATCTGTTCAACATTGTTATCCTCCTTCATTAATCTTTAAGCTCGTAACTTATTTTTGCCTAAACAGTTTATACTAGACACATTAATGTTTTCAATCTAATAGATCATATGTACAGTGTTGCATTTGCATTTAAACAAAATTGATATAAAATTATCAAACAAGATTCACTAAAATCTCATGAAATCGTACGAATGGTTCTAGACACGCCCCTTTCAGAACATAAAGTAAGATCGCGTGTTCTCATTTTATATGACGCTCATATTTTTTACACAGCTGCCATGAATCATCCGTTAAATGGCAGGGTTCTATTGCATCAATATTGCATCAAATGGCGTTTAAAGACATTACATGTGGGCTGCAGTCTCATCTCAGTCCATTTACCGTCAGATGCTTAGCATTTGTTTGGAATTTCTCCCGACAAGCATAACGTATAAGTAAGTGCTCGTTAATATGTATTTATTAAGTAAAACATTGTCAGACACTGGGCTTGCCGGACGAACACTTTAATTTGATAAATGTGTAATAAGAAACATTAACCAGCCAAGAGTAAACATTATATTATGTCTACATGACCAGCCCTTGTTTAAATGATTAAAATTATTAACGACTGACTGCTGGTTTAACTGAATATAAATGTACGAAAAACACTACATTCGACAAAAATAATTTAGAACTCTAAATTGGAATCAGTGCTTATATTATGTTTTAACAGCTGCTGTCGTCTATATAACCTTAGAAACATATTTATGAATGTCAAGGGTGATATTCTGTGTAAGTTTGCAATTGATACCTATCAGTCTTAATTTGAGGCAATTTTAACCTTTATTTATCAGACAAATAAAAACGATACCGATTAATTGAGACTTTGTGAAACACTGTCAACGACCCCTAGTACCGGCTCTGTTTGAATGAGACCGGTTTGATTTAGACTCGCTGCAACACTTTCAATGCCCCCTTGTACAGGATGTGTTTCATTGAGACTAGGTGCAACACTGTCAACGCACAATAGTACCGGCTCGGTTTTAATGAGACTGGGTACAACACTGTCAACGCCCCCTTATACCGGCTCGGGTTGATTGACACTGGGTGCAACACTGTCAACGCCCCCTTGTACCGGCTCGGGTTGATTGAGACTGGGTGCAACACTGTCAACGCCCCCTTGTACCGGCTCGGGTTGATTGAGACTGGGTGCATCACTGTCAGCACCCTCTAGTACCGGCTTGGTTTGATTAAGTCTGGGTGCAACACTTTCGACGCTCCTTAATACCGGCTCGTCTAGATTGAGACTGGGTGCAACACTGACAACGCCCCCTTGTACCGACACGGGTTGAATGAGACTGGGTGCAACACTGTCAACGCCTCCTTGTACCGACTCGGGTTGATTGAGACTGGGTGCAACACTGTCAACGCCTTCTAGTACCGACTCGGGTTGATTAAGACTGGGTGCAACACTTTCGACGCTCCTTAATACCGGCTCGTCTAGATTGAGACTGAGTGCAACACTGTCAACGCCCCCTTGTACCAGCTCGTCTAGATTGAGACTGGGTGCAACACTTTCGACGCTCCTTAATACTGGCTCGTCTAGATTGAGACTGGGGGCAATACTGTCAACGCCCCCTTGTACCGACTCGGGTTGATTAAGACTGGGTACAACACTGTCAACGCCATCTTATACCGGCTTGGTTTGATTAAGACTCGGTGCAACACTTTCGACGCTCCTTAATACCGGCTCGTCTAGATTGAGACTGGGTGCAACACTGTCAACGCCTCCTTGTAACGGCTCGGTTTTATTTAGGCTAGGTGCAACACTGTCAACGCCTCCTTGTACCGGCTCGGGTTGATTGAGGCTGCGTGCAACACTGCCAACGCCCGCTAGTACCGGCTCTGTTTGATTGCGATTGTATGCAACCATGTAAACGTCCTCTAATACCGGTTCTGTTTGATTTAGACTGGCTGCAACACTGTCAACGCCCCCTAGTACAGGACGGGTTTCATTGAGACTAGGTGCAACATTGTCAAGGCACCATAGTACCGGCTCGGTTTGATTGAGACTGTATGCAACACTGTCAACGCCCCCTAGTACAGGATGGGTTTGATTGAGACTAGGTGCAACACTGTTAAGGCCCTCTAGTACCGGCTCGGTTTGATTGAGACTGTATGCAACACTGTCAACGCCCCCTAGTACCAGTTCAGTTTGATTGAGACTGGGTGCAACACTGTCAACGCCCCCTTGTACCGGCTCGGTTTGATTGAGACTGGGTGCAACACTGTCAACGCCCCCTTGTACCGGCTCGGGTTGATTAAGACTGGGTGCAACACTGTCAACGCCCCCTTGTACCATTTCGGTTTGATTGAGACTGGATGCAACACTGTCAACGCCGGTTTGATTGTTATAATATATATGTTGTTCCTATCCATAGTCACTGTATTGATGTTCGGATTATTTTTGTAATAAATAATTCTTATGCATGACTTGTTGAATGAATTAATACTTTTATAATGTGAAAAAATGCTATGGTATATATTTCATCACCGTTAAAAAAGAACTTCATCTCAGTTTCTCAACCCACTGACCTTAAAATCGTTAGATTTAATCTGTCGGTCATGAGCAGCATGTCTACCAAGTTAAGGGTCCCTCGGCCAATGCCTTTTTACAGGCACGGACGTCAAATGCAATAGGGTCCATCTCCTGAGGACCGTTGGTCCCAACAATAGTGGGGGTTATTGATCGAAACGTGTTAACGGCTCGAGGTCACCACGACGTTTATCTTTGACCCTCTAACCTGCAAAACAATCTGGTTCAACTGTTGATCATGATCAACATTCCAACGAAATGTGAGGTCCCTGGACTTTAGCGATCGATTGCTATATGCCGCCTTTCGATGCGTAGGACGAGACGCAATAAAACGGACAACCAATCTTATAACACTGCAAGCAAAAATCCTATGCACATTTTTACATATGAAAGATAGGTGTGTTTTTGTTCAATTCTATTACCATAGCACTATAAGCGCCACCAGTAATTTGTTAAATGAAATTGCACAGTCAAAATAACCGGACAGAAGGGCACACTATACTTTTTGTATAAAGTTTCGAGCATAGTAATGATATTAAATGATTCGTAGTTGGGAACATTCTGTCAGTTTTTCATTAGGTTTTCATTTTACGATTGGTATGAAGCGTCAAAATATCTTGGTACGAAACCTTCTTGGTAAATACTCACTAAGCTTTGAAAAGTTAAGTACAGTATAACACAAAATGTTTGAACTGCCACACGATTTCTGAAAATACATATTTACACTGATACTATCGTTTCAAAACATCTGTGAATTTATGGACACTATTGGACCGTGTTTTTGGTTAGCATGTCATATCCTTTGAAGTATCTACAGGTTACTATTTTATAGTGTAACCTGATCTCTTTTGTGGGAGTTTTGTTATACAATGTTGCATATTTGACTTCATCTGTTGGATTTTTCGTTCAGTTTGTTTCTCTGGTTATTCAAGGTTTAAACCAATTTTGTTAAATTATTACGTGTAGTACCAAGTTCTAAAATATTTTACTGGACTGACTTTCCGTCAACAAAGACAACTTCTAACCGATGGTCGAAACACGTTTAGGGGTACAATTTCCCTTTCTACTACGGTGGAATTTCACGAATATATTACTCAAATCATACAAAGAGCAGCTGATTCGAAATTATTTTTGTCCAATTGGCTGGTAGTATTTTTCAAATCTGTCGTACTTTTATTTTGGTAAACCAGCAATCAGCCGTTACTGGTTTTAAACATTTAAACATTAATATAATTTTGAACACTTAGCAAGATAATGTTTCATGATAATCATTTATTAAATTAAAGTGGTTGCAAGGCAAGCCCCGGGTCTAATAACATGCAATTTGATAAATGCATATTAATGGTAACTAATCTATACGTAATGCTTGTCGGGATAAATCCTTATAAACAATAAGCGTCTGATGAGAAACGGAAATGGTAGTGCAGCCCACTTTTTGTTGTCTTAAAACGCCATTTGATGCAATAGAAGCCTATCATTTAATGGATGATTGACAGCTGTGGAAACAATTTTGAGCGTCATGGAAACTGAGAACATGCTATCTGGCGCCAAGCACTAAAAGGGACCATTTGTAATAGATTTCATGAGATTTAGTGTGTCATGTTTTTTATAATTTAATAAGTAAAAAATCTATGCGCCAGGTGTAGGCTGCAATTTATTTAGCTCTCAATGTATTGTGATTTAGCAGCAAAACCAATGCTGGTATTAGACTGAAAATTGTCATGAAAATGCATGATTGTGACAAGAGTGTGGATTTTATGTGGATTATTAATTTGCTTTCGTGCTAATTTCAACTTAAAAACAAAACAATAGATTCAATTGGATTTAAATCTGAGTGCATTTTGCCCTCAGCAATGATGGGTAAACACATGTCACGGATTATACAGTACAGTAGCTGTGATTTACATATAATTGGACAACCAACAACGGTTAGGCCTAATCCTTCCATAATGGCAAGACTGAAAGAGTTAGGTATTCTATTGTATCGAGGTACCCGAGGGGGGGACTTCTAGAATGAGACGTGTTTGGGACACCAATCAGGGAGTCAAAATCAGCAACTTACAAACCATGCCTGAACAGATCCTCGCTATTATAATTGTACCCAGTGTAAAAGTACCCACAGGCAATGTGAAAAATCAAAACAATGTGAAGATCAAGTGTTCTAACATTAATGTTGTCAAAGGCCAGACTAATGTAAAAGTATGTTGCCTGAACACAAGATCTGTGAAGAACAAAACTCTGGCTATATGCGACAATATCATTTCTAATAATCTTGATATACTTGCTGTGACTGAAACATGGCTCGGTACATCGATTGATAAAGCATGTATCAGTGATCATGTACCCACGGGCCATCAGACAAAACATGCTCCTCGTAGTGGGATGTGTGGAGGGGGTGTGGCACTGATATACAAGACCTCCACAGACATCCGTATTGTGAAATCAAGCTGTAATAGTGATTTCTCTAACTTTGAGTTCATGGACTGCAACATGACCATAAATGGCTACTCATTACGTATAGCAGTGATATATAGGCCTCCACCAACACAGAAAAATGGTTTCAAGACCAGCGACTTTCTTGAACAGGAATGGCAAGTGTTTCTATCAAGATATGCAACTCAAGATAAGAACGCCATTATTGTAGATGATCTTAACTTCCATCTAGACAAACCTGCTGACAGGGATTCTGTCAGGTTCATCAGTGTCCTTGACTCATGTGGAATGCGGCAACATGTCTGTTAACCCACACATATTGGTGGACATACTTTAGATGTTGTGATCACCAGGGATACCGAGAACATAGTCTCTTATAACGATGTTACAGATCCCGGTCAATCTGATAATTCTGGAAAAGTAGCACGTGACCATCTAGCAGTGAGACCTGCTCCTGTCAGTAAGACTGTATCTTTCAGAAAATTACGCTCCATAGGCATTGATGCCTTTAAAACTGATATTCAAACCTCAGAAGCTCTACGTAATGCTCTACAATGTACAGACAATGATGACCTTGTCCATGATATATACAGGAACCAATGTGCCATTGCCAATAAACTTCTTAAACAAGCTAGAGTCAACTTCTACTCTGACAAAGTAGAATCATGTAACAACGACCAGAAAAGTCTTTTCAAAGTAACTAAGCATCTGTTAGGTGATTCAAATGATGTCGTTTTACCCTCCAACAAATCCTCTAAGGAACTTGTACAATATTTTAGTGATATTTTCATCAACAAAATAGACACGATAAGATGTGATATATATGCACGTAATCTGTCCGACTCCAGTGCCATAAACATTGAATCTGTTCAGGTACCGTTAGAAAGTCATCTGACAGAGTTTTCTCCAGCTACATCCGAGGAAGTGAAACGGACCATCATGAAATCTCCAAATAAATCTTGTGAACTAGACCCCATACCAACATGCTACTGAAATCATGTGTTGATGAACTCTGACCTGTTTTGAAGAAAATCATCAATTCTTCTATAGATTCTGCATACGTTCCGAAATCATTTAAGAGTTCACGTATACGACCGCTTTTAAAGAAGCCAAACCTTGATCAAAACACTCTAACCAACTATAGACCTGTCTCCAATCTCCCGTTTATTTCAAAGGTTCTAGAGAGAGTAGTCGACAGCCATGTTGACATTTGACACTGGACAATCTTCACGAGGAACATCAATCTGCATACAGAAAGTTTCACTCAACCGAAACAGCTTTACTCAATGTACAGAGCGACATTTTTCAGTCTCTAGACCAGAACAAAGTTGCAACCCTAATGTTACTGGATCTCTCGGCGGCTTTCGACACTACTGATAATAACACGCTGCTCTATCGTCTAGAACATTACTTTGGGATATCCAGTAAGCCACTTGCATGGATGACATCTTATCTAAAGGATCGTTATCAAACTGTTTGCATCGATGGGGAACTTTCCAATCCAGTGCTTATGAATTACAGTGTGCCGCAAGGATCTGTGTTAGACCAAACACTTTAGACTCTTTTAAAAGATCTCTGAAAACTCATTTCTTTTTGAAAATATATGGTAACTGATGATTTCGTATATCTGACACATCTATGCCAAAGCTTGTCATTGTTGTTGTTTTTATATATGGATATTTTACTTGGTTTGTGATTTTTTTTTTAAATATGTTTGATTTTATGTCTTATATGAATATCTATTTTTTTTCTTTTTTTAAATGATTGTTATATGCTCAACTTGTGTAGTACACGCGATGCTGTTTTTAAGCTGTATGTCTGTATGTATAAAATGTATAGAAATGTAAAGCACTTTTGAACGCATGTGCCATGAAAATAGTGCTATATAAATGTGGTATGATATATAAATAAATAATATATTGAAATGAACTGAATGTTACCGTTGTCTTTTCGTCGACTAGCACGGCTCCAAAAAGAACATAGATAAGAAATGAGATTTTGGTCGGTGGATTTTCGCCTTGTCTTCCGTTTTCCCCACAATACAAGCGAGAATGACTTTGGATAAGTTGATAAAACATTTTCTTCGAAATCATAATTGAAGTTTAAACTAATCGGAAATACAGAGACTAGTCAATCAGTGAATGGTATTATATGCAGACTCGTACACGGTTCTGGAAACAAACCTAACATCTTTTCAAAATGTAACTATTTCCTTTTTAATAACCTCTGATTTCAATGAACATTTTTTATTTAATATATCCATTTTCAATCTCAACAAACTAAGCGAATAATTGAATAAAATAAAATGATTATGTTTTCATAATCACTTCTGTTCGTTTTGTCGGCCTTAAATCCATTAATGATAAAAACGCATTAATTTAAGACACGTGTACGAACATAGTTTATACCACCTCACTGGTCTGCATGCTCTTGCTAAGGACGTAATCCCCGCTGAATTCACTGGCAGACAAATTCGCGCATAGATCTTCGTTGTAGATAATGAAATATCTACCTAATCTAGCTTGTACATTTAAACAACGTTTATATGTTTTGACTACTATTTAAATTCATTTATCTAGATATTTTACACAAGTAAGACGCATCAGTAGAGGGTTGAAACGGGTTAGAATGTTTTTGCCTTTAAACAACAATAAAACGGATATGATGCTGGCGAATGACAGACAGTGATGGAAACAATTTGTATATGCTGGAAATCGAATCACGTAATGAACCAATAATTTCTGATGTCAATTTAGAGAAATGGGAAACACTTTTCATTAACCTTAAGATTTTTTGATCGAATAAAAATGAACCGAATCATTGAAAATATTATGTTTGAACAGCTTGATTTGCTGTGCTCTCCGTTGCACCGTAATTGCAATATTCAGGTCCTACAATATTTAATTGGTTAGACAATATTAAGATATATTGCATGTGTATTTTTAAGAGAGTGTCATATACATCACAGGCTGGATAAATCAATACGTGGCGATTGTTTTCCATTTAAGAAAGAGTTTTTTCTTATTCATTAGGAATTTGTAATGCATAGTTTGAATATTGATAAACGGTTGATTATGAATAAAACTAAAAAAATACTATGGCATATATTTAATTACCAGCACACAATTGTATAAAACTTGGATAAATTGTACACGTTATGTTTTGGCCAGTTTGAAAATGGTAGTAATTTGATTGGTTAAGAATAAATATTGGATTAATATTGACCAATCGATTAACATTGTGACGGATTCTATCCGAACCAAAAAGTTAACCAGTTTTAAACAAATGAGTGCAGTAGAAAGAGATGTACATCCTAATTTCTCGAATGTACGTGAACGTTGAAATTATTCCTAATTCTAGTACTACAAGTACTGGAGCCTTCTGGTGTGTCCCCAATATGTTTGAATGTGAGACAAGGACACTATAATATGATTACTACATATAGTCAGTATTTTACACATTATTTTTTATTAGTTATTGTTTAAATTAACATTCAGGGTGGACACACAAACGTTAGGTATAATATTTATGTTCTATTTCTCACGAACAGAGACATATCATGTGACAAACATGTACAGTTTAAACAATAATAATGTATGAAGCAAGATATATATGTTATAAGAAAGAGTTAAATATATTAAACGTTAGCCTTAACTATGTGAAATTGATTATGAAACAATATTAATAATGTTTTGACGTCGTTCGAACGCTTTAGAAATAAATTTGCACAAATTAAGTTAAATGGATTAGTTCGTCAATTGCATATGATCAATGAATTTCATCTTGCTAGGTCTAACAAAGTATTTTCGTTTTAGATGTGTTCTACGTAAATAATCAATTACATTACAAACACAAACAAAGTAAAACTCATCTTCAATGTCACCACTATTACATATGGTGAAATAGCGTTGATAATGAGGAATTATATTGTCACCATAACGCCCAGATTCAATACGTATCTGGTGAGACGAAAAGTCTCGATAAAGTAAAAGGAATTCGATACTTGGAAGCAATTTTTTTGAGATACTCAGAGCATTTTAGAGAACTTTTAAAAACCGTTTTTGAGTACACAAAATGGGGCTGTTAGTCATCGAGTTGTACCAATAGTGTTTAAACGGTTTAATAAGTCGTTCTTTTAAATCTAAAAGAACGAGCTCATATCGACAAAGCTAGGATTAATCGAAACATATGAAAAAAACATCTGAGTCCAGCAATATCTTTACCTTACTAGCCAAATTAGACTTTGCTTTCGTAGAGTTTACTACAAGCCCATTATACAATGTGCTGACTTTGATATTATCGTAACTGAGTGTTTTACACAAACTAAAATTATATACCTTGTTAAATACAGAGGGTATCTACCAAATTCACCATATATTGACAGTGTCGATGTTGACTGTCTTGCGTGTAAAAATTATTTACACAACTTTAATGAACCCTTTCAAAAAATCAAATCTCCAAAATTTCACAACCATAATTAAAAACTGGTAATACAAGTACGTCAAATTATTGACATATCGTACTTGGTTTAAGAGGCTTTTTGTTTTTTTAATTGAAAAAAGGACATTAAGGGCCTTTAAGCCTTCGACGCTAGTGTTGATTGGTTCAGTATAAATGTTCCAGTATGATTAAAAACTGTCCATAGTTAGTTGTAGTTTTCAAAAGCTTTTAAGTCTTAGCCATTGAATGACCACTTTTTAGCATTTTTAACAGGACCGCGTTTTCTAAACACAACAATCTTACTTTTATCTGGGTAAACTTCTAATCCCGAACTTTTATGACATGAATCTAATGAATTTAAACTAATTTAAACTAATTTAAACTAAATTAAAACAATTGTTTTAAATGCGTTCAATCTTATTTAGGAGTAATAGTGCATCTTTAAAGTTTTGCCACTAAATTTACTAATGGAAGCATTCAATACAAAACTAACATCGACAGCTCAGCGACCTCTCCTAAAACCGAATTGTGCATCGCTAATGATATCATGATTTTCAGCTCACTCTGTATTGCGTTTATTTAATATTCCTTTAAAGGAAACAGCTAATATGTGTTATAATTCAACTATTGTTAACATCAAGGACATCGCTTGTCTTAAATATCTTTGAAAATGTCAACCGAATGAGACGACACAACGTCGATTATAAGTAGCAATACAATACTAATTTAATATCTCATCACGAGCAAAAGCTTTATTTCTCTTTAGATCTTTGCTTATTGTTTCGATTTTCCTTGCAGTAATTGGAAAGTCAAGTTCCTCAAAAATGCAATCGTCACTATCAAAGTTATGATGCTATTAAAACTGTTCTGCGCTGTCAATCGATGCGGTCGGCATATTGTCATTTGAGATCGAAAAAACATCTAATATTACTATGAGATGAGTTCTTCTTACTTAATTGCCTCAAAAAAATTACACTGCTTCAGCTTCTCAATTTCTTTTATTTTATCTTTAAAGAGAAACGTTTCTTGCCTAAACAACAGTGAAACGGATATGATTCTGGCGAATGATAGACAGTTGTGGAAACAATTTGAATATGCTGGAAAATTGGATCATGCAATAAACCAATAATTTCTGGAGTAAAATGCAGAAAAAAAGTGGGAAATACATTATGCATTTTGATAAATTTATTCATTTTGATCGAATAAATTGAACCGTAGCATTGAAAAGGATGTTTTATTTGTTGTGCTTTCTGTTGCACTGTACTTAAACACTGCACTAATCAGGTCCTGCAATATATAATAGGTTAAAAATTCTACGATAAATTGCACGTGTTCTCTTTAGAAGTGCTTTGTTTATATCAAAGACTGGTTAAATCAATACAAGGCAATTATTATCCATTTAAGAATATTTTCTTCCTCTACATATAAGGTTATTTTTTTCTTATTTATGTGGAATGTGTAATGCATAATTTGAGTTTATGAGCTATTGAATATCATAATTTTGCAAAAAGTGCTACAGTATATATTTCATTACCAGCACCAAATTATATCAAACTTGGATAAATTGTACATATGTTATTTTTGGCCAGTGTGAACATTTAAATGAGGTGATTGGTAAATAGTAAAAAATTGATAAATAGTGACCAATCGATAAACATTGTGACCAACTTTGTCCGAACCAAAACGTTAACCAGTTTTATCTAAATGGGTAAAGTAGAAAAGGATTTATATCCTAGTTTCTCGAATGCGCCAGTGCCAAACAGTATGTTAACGAGTGGTTTTCAATGCAGGTATAATAGTTTGCAATCGAAGACACTCCGATATGAAAAAATAGACATCGGAAGTAAATCTAAGGGGCATGAAATGTAATGCCAAAAAGAGCTATATTGTAAGTTTTCACCAGAAGTCATCATTCTTTTAACAATAAGATATTACGATTTTACAAAACAGTTCGAAGTAGACTCCAACCCATAGTTAGGACTAACCATACCTAAGGGCTTGTCCTGGGAAACACAAATCACAAATATTTACAAGAAAGCAAACTTAAGTCTTGGATTTTAAATCGAAACTTGAAAACTTAGAATAAACATGTATTTCACTTACTCATACGTTCATCACTGAAATATAGGGCAAAAACTGGTTAATCCATTCTACAGCAAAGGTATTTATACACTGGAAAGAATACAACGACTTGCAACTCGTTTTATACAAAAGGACTTTTCCTCACGGGAATACTGAAGAAACTACAGCTCGCCAGCCTCCAAGGTCGCCGCAAACAGGTAAGGCTAGTCCTTCTGTTCAAAATAATAGGGAGAATGGTTTCAGCAAACAACAAAACAAGTTATTAAATTGAAGAAAAGCGACAAATAAAAGCAAAAATATATAGAGTTCCATCAACTCAAATATAGTAGAAAAATTCGTAAAAAGGACTCCAACTACTTGTATTTCAAAATTAGACCAACTTCTACCCTACAATACTTAAACTCATTTTCGTCCAAACAGAAAAGGATTGGAACACCGTGTCGGGCGCAGTCCTGCTGTGGGTTTTAAATAAGTGTACCCTACAGACATGCCAATAGGTGACTCTTCGTCCAGCGTGTTATGCTAGAAGTGGCCCTACGCTGTACCACTACAGACACAGATACAAAATGTACGACATTATAATGAGTAGACAACATATTACTTACGTACGATACATGTATGCCGTTTTAAGCGAATGGTAAGATAAGATAAGATAAAATAAATTGTATTTCAGATCATGAGTCATGTTATATGTCATGTTAATCACAGTTTACATAATGCAGAAAATAAATTGAAACAATAAGGTAACATATTTAGTAAATGTAAATAAGGCTTCATTTTGATTTTTTTAAACACAAATAACATATTCAGCTCATTGGTATGTCAGACAGTTAATCTATTTAGAGTGATACGGAAATTGCCATGCTCCATTTCTGAACCAATAGTATGGTACGGAAATTGCAATGCACAGAGTGTAAAATACGGCATTATAGACCTTTGACGGTCGCTTACTGCCCTGTCTGGGTAAATTTTATTCTAGATTTGAATTGGTTTTGTGGTACTGCTTCTGAAATCATATGTCTTCAATTTCGAATACAGTGATCAAGTTGCCTTCATATGTTAAATACTTTTAATAATATCCAACAACACACGGTTAAGGTAGACTCACTTATTTTGTTTTGGTATATGTTTGTAATAATTACATTCTTAAGAGTATTTCGGCTATTTTTTAAGTGATTAAGTTGTTTCTAACACTTTATATTCAAGTGGATACCTTAATACGTCTATATAAATTTTATAATTTCATAGGTTTTCTTGAATTAAAATGCCAATGAATATGTTTTTTTTTCGGATTAACTTTGGAGTAACTTTAGGATTTGTTATTCGTCTCAGGATTTACTTAATGGTGGTAATTCTGAGTTTCCACTGGAATAAGGATTATTGTTTTGTATTCCAGGTTACCGTAACACATGTATTTCAATGCGTACTTTTTCTACCACTTTATTAAATCTTGATAATTAACCAAGGATGAAAAAACAAACATAGTTCACCTATACAGTATATTAAAAATATACTAGGGGAGGTAATTGCGTAGGACATTGCTAAGGATAAGTAAACCAATTTTGTTGTCTGCTGTTTAGGGGTTTAGTCTAAAGAGAACTGTTGTGTGCGACCCAAAAATGAATTTTCCGATCATCGTTATTGGTTTCTTGTATCTGTGAAATGAAATGGATGAAGAGGAACTCCATTCATCACTTGAGACCTACAAATCTCAAGTAAGTTCAATTATTATATAAAATGTTTGCCTTATCGAATGTTCTAGCTGCTCGCGAAATTGTATTATTTCAGCTGTTCATATACTCACAGTCATGCATATTGATATTCTTTATTATTTCAGTATATCATTATGGTTTTTTAATAGTAAAAAGTCACTCTTTGTTAAAAGTTTAAAAATAATCAGTCCTGATAGGTTAACAAATATCAACCCCCGACATTACTAACAACGTCAGCCTAAGCTAGTTAGGCACAATAATGAGTGTTTAGTAGTGTTGGGAATCGGTTGCAATTTTACCAGGGTTTCCGCCAGCCCTTTATGGCTTGTCGGGCCCGACGTGCCTTCCGCTGGCAAGGCCAATTACCGACACGCGTTAATTATGCCGACATGCTTTAATCCGCGTAGCGACAATCCTTATCAAAACAATCATCAGTTTTGACAATACACGATTTTGTTGCGATTGCAACGGTTGCAACGGTTGACTGACAGCCAGAAGGCGTGTCGGGACTATTACCACATTTGTATCAGCCATTCAGGATCGACGACAGCATGAAGGCGTGTCGGTGAGGTTCAACAGTGCCAATTAACCAAACTCCTCCTATTCTTTATCAGAATGGGAATGTGTGAAAAACACCACTGTCGTAATTTTGACCTTCATCCCTATAATCATCTATGAACTCAAAGTTAACAATAAGTGTTAATTGATTTCGGTAACATAAATCATGTGTCGTTTTATTTTGTTTCTTAATCCCGAGTCCGTTTGTTAACCAATTATTAAATTATAATTGAGAACCGTGTTAAGATATCTGTGTTATTAACAAGGGTTATGCTATGTCGTCGTAATTAATTGAGTCGCGTTCCCGTCTTAAAAGTGTAAAGTTATATTTTGTGTTGCTTATTATTAACCTTTGATTATTTTATCGTTCTTTTAATTTATTTAGAAAAAAGATAAATAAATCTGAAAATACACATTACATTCCCTTTAAGTTATTATTTAGCCAACCCGGCTTTAAAAATATTAGCTGTTGCAGCTTTAAATATGAATACACGAGCAGTCGCTTTGCTCCGGACTCTTTTGTGTTCCAGCATGCAGCGTGCTTTACACGTTTTGCTGTGACGTCAACGGTGTCAATATAAATAATACCCGCACTAAACGAAACATGAGTCGATCAATATCGTCGATATTTTATTGTCGGAAAACTTGAGAAATACCAATAATCATGGAAGAGAAACCATTAAACCTTTTCACAAATAATTTTAATGTTAATCGGACTTTAGTTGGTAATTCTAAATCATGGGAACATAACTGTAAACGTGTTTAAAATGCAGGAAATTGCACCATTTTGGATACGAAAATATAAAAAAAAATCGACGTTAAGAGGGGACACCCCTCCCAAACCCTCCCCTTCCGACATGCCTTATAAAATTCCTGGCGGAAACCCTGTTTACTATCGATGATCGGTTCCACTCAAGTAACCGATTATCGATTGAACAATCGGTTTTTAAAATACTAGATAGTAACAGAGTTGTAGTTTTATTCAGGTACAGTATTAAACTCTTAATCATTATATGCATATACCTTATGTCTATGATTGAAGTTATTAAGTGTTGTTGTATAAAAAAAAGTACATTTCCTTGCTCATTGTGGCTTTCATCAGCCATATTGTTAAAGATAACATCTGAACACTTACAATTTTTTTTTTTTTTATTTATTTTTTTTTTTATTATTTTTTTTTCGATAATTGATTATAACTAAATACTATCGATTGTCGCCGATTTCAGGCCCAACCAATCGATTTCCGATTATAATCGATCATCGGAACATCACTAGTGTTTAGGGATACTTTTTAATTATTTTGACATTTGTTACGTTTCTCTGTCTGGAGTACTACTTAAGTACCATGTACACAAAATTCAAAGTCTCAATGACCTCCATTTAGTACACACTAGCTCCTGTGATTTAGTATGTATGCTGAACCTTCAGTTCAGTGTTGTCTCTTGGTTCTAGGGGAATGGGGCCATTCCAAAGATGACATGTTGGCAGGTAAAAGAAATTTCAAATAAATGCAAAAAATACTCGTAAAATTTATAAAAACAACATTAAGAATAGCATGTATTACTTACATCAAATTTCAGCTGCATCAAGTAGAGCAAGCCATCCAAGCAGCTGGATCCAGTCCAGATCTAGAGGCGCTCAGAAATGACCTCACTG
Source organism: Mya arenaria (assembly GCF_026914265.1). Taxonomy (NCBI): domain Eukaryota; kingdom Metazoa; phylum Mollusca; class Bivalvia; order Myida; family Myidae; genus Mya; species Mya arenaria. The sequence goes on from NC_069138.1 coordinate 54,162,440, forward strand.
AACTTGTAAACCTGACACAAGGTACATTTACCTTGTTAAACTCAACTTTAACATTCAGTTTAATGCATATAATTCAAAAACATGAACAAACAGGAAGCCTTATCACACTGACAATGTTTTTCTCTCTCACTTCCTAGTCAAGTAACCCCCCAAGTCATATAGCCTCCATTTTGGTCAAATAGCCCCCACTCACATTTTAAAATTGGTCAAATAGCCCCCCAAAAAAGCCCCCACTTTTTTCTTTTTTTTTATGTGTATGTATGCATACTTACGTTTTTCCAAAACATTTTTAAACCTTTAATTTTAGAAAACGAAGTG